>NW_009627610.1:1714-13713 GCF_000690535.1 Cariama cristata
CCCCTGCTGCAGAGGCAAGAGGAGAGGGATGAATTCTTCCTCCCTGGGCAGGACTGAGCGATGCAGCAGCACCAAGCCCTGGGCCAGCACTGCCGTTCCCGTGTGCCCCTGCTCAGCGCCGGCGGGAAAGAAACCAGAGCGATTTATTTTTGCTGAAAGATGGATTATCAACATCCATCCAGCGGTGAGGGAAACCAGGGTGGTGCAGCTGAGAGAGGAGCGGGCGCCTCGGCTGTGGGTGCACCTGAGCCTCCAAGGAGGGTCCAGCGTCGAGAGAGGGGAATAAAAATAGACAGCAAGAAAACGCAAGCATCCTCCTGTGCCAGGAGCCCAGCACAGGGTCGGGGAGGGACCGGGCAAGAAGCAGCCCCAGGCTCGCAGTGACCCACAGAGCTCACGGGGCTGGTCCCACGGCTCGTCCAGCACCGTGCCCTGCGGGCACTGGGACACGCTTGTCACTCACATGGCTCCCCCCCTGAGTCTGGGCAACTCACCCCCGCAGAGAGACCCTCGTTATCTCAGTAAGCTTGGCCTTTTATCCTGCCTCCCATGGGGCTTTAATTGCTCTGTTCATTCCCCAACCTCCCTGTGCATCCTCACCCCCCCTTCCCCGACAAACCCCGTCAGCTGCCAGCCTCGCCATGCCTCGAGGACAGCCGGCGTGAGTGGCACCTCAAAGGCGCTCGAAAGCTCCACGCTCGGCAGGGTGCTGGGAGGAAGGGGCTGGAGGTAGAAGATGGCTCCGATGGCAGCTGGACCCAAAGCCCAGCTGTGAGGGGTTCACCCAGTTTCTTCTCATTATGCTAAAAGCTGACTCCACAGTTCTTACCCACAACTTTGACCAAAATAACATTGAGATACAATCTGTTCTCGGTGTGTCTGGTGCTCTTTCCTTATGTTACCGAAGAGACCGAGGGGCATTTTGTTCTCTAAAAGCAGCCTGACAACTACTTTGAAAAAAAAAAAAAAACACAAAAAAAACACAAAAAACCCCCCACCAACCAACTAATGGGGAGAGGATTAGGTTGCTGGAGAGAGCCTGAAGAGATGGGAAGACTCTTCTCAGCTCGCTGGATTAACCCAGTCCAAGTGGTGACGGGCTAAGAACAATCAGCTAAATTCACGATTTTTCAACTCTGCAATTTTTGACTCCTAAAAATTTCTGCTAAAAAGCAGACTCCTGCACAGTGCACCCAGGTCCTCAAGCACATCCCACCTCCCTTGGTTATCACCCATGGTCCATCGCAAAATGAACCACCCACAACCTGCCACCACGGTTTAACCCCCCTGCGCTGAAAAATGTAGGGATGGGAGAAACCCAGCAGCCTCAGCCCAGAGACCTTTCGGGCTGTGAAATCCGGCTGGCCCAGAGAACAACCTGCAATCCAAATGTGGGGTTTGGGGACCTTCACACCCAAACTCTGCAGCTCAGCTCTGCCCAGCTGGTCTCAGGGGAATCCTCCGAAAGGGCATGGGCCCCAGGAGGGGATCAGCTCTGCCCAGATGTCAGCAACGGGTTCTTTCTCCTCCTTCCATCCTTGCAGATGTCTTTGCTAATCAAGACCAGGGAACAGAAAGGCTGGGCAGACCGGCTGGGGGAGGCAGGGCTGGGCCCAACCAGAGGGTTTGACAAAGTTTTCCAGGAGGCGTCAGCAGCTCTTTAAGCTTCTTGACAGCCAGGATAACAAACTGTGTCTGCGGAGCTCTGGGGATCCAGGGTGAAATTAAAATGGGTAATGAATAGAGCCATTTTTCAGGGAATCGCAGCTGCAGAAGCAAGCGGGGCCAGCGGGCAAAAGGCGCTGCAGAGGCACATGGGGAGGGGACCCAGGGTGGCGCAGGGGCTGTCCCCAGGGCGGTGAGAGTTCCTCCTCTCCCGGCTCTGCCCGAGAAGGAAAGCACTTTGCTGTCTGCCACCACAGCTTTTACCCTGCACCTGCTGCTACAGGCAGCCTACGGATCAGTGAGGTCCACAGAGCATCACTGGCCAGGAGCCCTTTCCTCTGCCCCACTGTGCTTATGTTCCTTAAAACGGGGAATTTTCTATTAGAGGGATGGGCAGGCAGCACTGCCGTTAATTACAGCAAGCAGCTCCCTCCTGGCCAGAGCTGGGAAGGAAGAGGTCTGTGGGCAAAGCGGGTCACCTCGAAGAGGATTGGGAGAAAGAGGGGTTGGGGAGCATCCTCGTTCCCCCAGCCTGTCACACTGGCAGTGATGCGCCCTCTGATTTGGGAAGAGGTTTAGTGGGATGGGCACCGGGAGCTGTGGTTGTGGGAGATGCTCTGGAGGACCCTGCCAGGTCTGTAACAGGAGATCTGGGCATCAGTGCTAGCATGGGGGACCAAGGGGAGGACACACAGCTGCAATGGGAGAGGATGGACACCCAGTGGAATGGCTTGCTCTGCTCTTCTCATAGCTGATCCCCAGCTCCTAAAAGACTCGCCTGCCCCGATGACCATGTATCGGTCAGCTGACAAGCCATGCATGCAGCTGTCCTTCCCCGATGGGTGGGGAGGTCCTGCAGAGATCCCCCCTGGACACACCTGCACCGGCTGAGCTCCTTCCTGGCTCCTTCATCCCTCGGCCCCGTGACTCACAACGGCGCTTAATTAGCAGGAAGCCTGATGCAGACACCTGTCAACTCCTCTGAGACAACCAGCATTTCACGTTAGCTGCCCTAGGGCTGTTCGGCAGGAACAGCTCGCTCTCCGTATTGATATTCCTTCATCTCAGCCTATTTTCCAAGCCGTCAAGCTGCCATCTCAACCCTCCCAGGCCCAGCAGTGCCGGGGAAAGCAGCCTCGTGTCCATCAGCTCCTGGACTCCAATCCCACCTTTGCAGCCGTTCAGGAGGGCTGGAACCACTTTGTGCTTCCCATCCGGCAGCCCTAGGGCTCCCCACCAAGGAAATCAGGCAGCCCTTGATCAGCCAAACCCTGGCGTCCCTGCACAGCGTGCACCAAACACAGACTTCGAGTTAGGGCAACTTTGAAGGGAGGAAAGAAGTCACTTCCCAACTCCCCAGCTCTGCAGAGAGAGTCCAAGGCGCGGACCTCCGCCACCCTGCCAGCACCGTGGAGGTGGCATCACCACCCTGGCTGTGGCACAGGGACACCCACCCCACTGGGAGCCACGGTGATAGCTGGTAGAGGCTACATGGCTGCTTTGATTTATCGCAGCTGTCAGAAGGGCACGGTGCTGTCACCAGCATGTTTAGTGCCAGGAGCATTTTGTGACACAGTGGTGTGCTGTAGCCGCTGCACTGGGTCCTGTGGCAAGTTACCTGGAGCGGGCTGAGGTTCATGGACAGTTTTGCAGAGACAGGAAAAGGCAGGACAGATTGACCTGACAGTTCTAACTGAGTTATAAAGAGACCCTCCATTAATTGCAAAAGGTGTTAACTCTGAAACCTAATGGTTGAGGGCTGAATAGCCACCTGAGGTCAGCGCTCACTGCCTTGGCTGGCCTGTCACCAGCTGGAACCAGGCAGAGCACCCCTCCTGGGGAAAAGCCATGTCCTTCAGAGTGCCCTTCCGTCCCCTCTCCGCTGTAGCCCACTGTACTGCTGCTTACTCTCGCCTGCTCTGTACCCTCCCTCGCCAGGGCCAGCTGAGGACCCCTTTCATGGAGCAGATTCACCTCCCCCCTCACCATTAGGATGACATGTGTCATTGTCCGCTTCCCAAAGGCTTTCTGGTCCTCCACCAGTGCCAGGAGGAGAGATGCTGTTCTCAGTGTGTGCAGGGACAAGGAGGGGTTGCAGTGGTCTAAGAGCATCCCCCCTCCATTTCATGCATGGGGAGAAGACAGAAAATGACACAATTAAGACCTGATGATACATCAACCAGACTAAACCCCAGGCCATAGTTACCCCTACTTGTAGGTGTCAGGCTCCATCCCCAGGCTGGCTGTTTCCCCCATGGCTCAAGTCAGTGGAAAGGTCAACACCAAATCCTTTGGCAGCTCAGAAATTCATCTCCGTCACATGGAACAAGTGGGTGGCCACGAGATGCCAAGGAGTCCCTTCTCTTTCTCCAGTGCCCATGTAAAATTAAAATGGACAAGGAAGAAGCTGCTGTAAATAATGCATTTATGGTGCACTACACGGCTTCAGGAGCACATATTCATTGTCTAGTCTTATTTAAAGAAACGCAGCCCTGCCTGCGTCATTAAAAATGCAGCCTGGTTTCAGCTTCATCCCATATACACTCACCACTGTGAAGCAGGTGGCTTGGTGGCTGTTTTCATGCCTTCCCACTCTCAGCTGGTCCCAGGCAGCCCCATGCTGGTACGAGCGAGGCCTCGGGGTCACATGAAAAATTCACGCTCTTGGCATCAGGCGTTTTCCATCCCTGTGCTCCCTGCTCCTCCCTCGCACCTGGGCCTGAGGACCCGCTCTCTGCTGCTGCCTCCCAGACCCCAGCAGCATCCTCCGAGCTAATAAAGGATGCTAACAAGAACTGCTAAGCCCCCATCTGGCCATAGCATTAATCCCACCACTTTTCCATCTTGCTGCCTTCTTCCCACCTCCCTCTGGCTAGTCTTAATTCTCCCCCACAAATTTCCCTTCCTCACACCCTGCATCTCCTCTCCACCCACAGCCCACCACGCTGCAGGGTTCACCGGCTCTTGGCCAGGTGTTAACGGCCGGTGGGAGCCGAGCCCGGAGGGAGGCAGAAACAGCATCCTCCTGCCTCGTCCGAGACGGCAGCAAGGAGTCGGGTCCCATAGGACCTGCAGGCTCCGGCAGCATGTTTGCTCTTCATTTTCATTCCAGGGACGCGGTGCCCAAGGCTGGCGTCTTGCACAGCTCCTGGCAGGCTCCAGAGGGGATTTAATCTGCCCTTGGTGCTCTGGAAATGGTGGCTGGGGGTGAGAAGGAGAGGTTACATCTAGGGCTGGGAATGAGGAGAGGCAAGTGAACTTACCGAACGCCTGGCCAAAATTTGCCACTTGCCGTTCAACAACGAGGCACAGCCACAAGCCCAAATGCCTCGTTAATGGGGCAGCACTTCAAATAACAGGGTTGAAGCAACGGCAGCCCGTTAATGATGAAGATCCACTGCTTGCAGGCAGAGCCGAGGCAGGGCGGTAGGAGCAGGGCTGCGTGCGAGGAGGGCGGCCACGGGGAGCTCCTTGCCCCTGGCACACGCAATGCCCAGGAACAACCCCTGCGGTACTTTGCTGAGGAAGCAGGGCAGGTCCAGCACCTCCTGAAACAGTGAGGCCACCTTCCCTGGGCACCGCTGGTGTGGGACAGAGCACAAATGAGCACCTCCAGACGTCCACCAGCCAGCCCTGGCACAGCAGAGGCTCTGCAGGGAGACAGGGGGAAACCCAAGGGGTTTCCAGCCCCAACCAGTGCTCTCACCCCTTAGCCGGGCCATGACTAAGGTATCTGCACCCACCCCTGCAAGGACAGACGGGTGCCCTTGGGTGCTCGCACCCCAATCAAAGGCAGAGCCATCAAACCGCGCTCAGCCCATCTCTGCCTGTTGGAGGAAGCATGTGGCTGACCGCAAGTGCACGTGAGACCACCGCAAAGCCTGGGTCAGAGGCATCATTCACAACTTATAGCATTTATCTCTGCTTGCTGCTCACTGCCTCCTCCTCCTCTCTGGGAAGTGCTGAGCTGCCGGCCGGCCTGAGGCAAACCGCAGGGTGGGACAAGCTGGCAGCATCGCTCGGACACACGGACACCCACCCACAGCCCCACGCACGCAGCCTGCGCCCGACCAGGCACCCGCCTGGATCCTCCGCATCCCCCCACCGAGGAGCTCCTCTGGAGACGCTGCAAGAAAACCTGGGAGATAACACATGCCTGCGACATTAGCAATTAAGGAACATTAATTATAATAATAATAATTATCACAAAATAGCATTTTTATGGCACAATATTATGCTGAAGGATTTACAACATACTGAATCATGAAGTTCGTAATTAAAGTTATTTTAGTTTCTAATTTCGCTTTAATTCTATTCCAATAAAAGATTTGATAAATATACCTTAAAAAAACCCACAGAAACCATTACTTAAGACAATTTCGCTATACAGGGATGTTATATTGCAGCACAGAGATCCCTTGAGGAGCATCACAAACCTCGGCGAGGAAGAAGTGTCCGGCCCTGTGAAATATCCAGCTCCCACAAGCCTCGCCCCAGGGCAGCAGGGCATTTGCAGACTCCAACGTGCCCGCAGCCTCTTGGTTTTAGCTTCCCGGCTGCGAGCCCTCCCGAGATGGTTCTGTAAGTCACCGTCTTTCTTCTGCTGGTGGGACAGGAGGAACTGGAGAGCCTGGTATCCACGAGGCAGCTCCCAAGAGCTGGCTTAACTCCTCATGCCACTGCCAGAGGAGTCCTGGCATCACCGCTACGGGCGTAACGCTGCCTGGACGGAACAGGGATGTTTCACTCCAGCTCTGACTTCAGTCCATGCACCTGTAACAGTGGGTAGGAGAGAGAGAGCAAAGACAAGACTCAAATCCCAGTCTTCTTGGCTTTGGAGACTTCCTTATTTCCACCCCCCTCAACTTTTTTTCCATGAGAAAATGTTGATTGACTAAAGAGGTTTTACAGAAGAAAAAAAACAACCTGCAATAGTTTTGATGTAAGTTCATCACCATAGTAAGAAAAGGAAAAAAATAAAGGACTGGGAAATTCTTTAGACATGGTCAAAGCTCTATGTCTTGGAAGAGATACTACCCTTCCTGCTGGTTTGGGCTGGGATAGAGTTAATTTTCTTCATAGTAGCTGGTGTGGGGCTGTGTTTTGGATTTGTGCTGAACACAGTGTTGATAATTCAGGGATGTTTTAGTTATTGCTGAGCAGTGCTTACACAGAGTGAAGGCCTTTTCTGCCTCTTACCCCACCCCACCAGCAAGGAGGCTGGGGGTGCACAAGGAGCTGGGAGGGGACACAGCCGGGACAGCTGACCCCAACTGACCCAAGGGATATCCCATACCGTATGATGTCATGCTCAGCAATATAACGCTGGGGGAAGAAGAAGGAAGCGGGGGATGTTCGGAGTTACAGTGTTTGTCTTCCCAAGTAACTTATGTGTGATGGAGCCCTGCTTTCCTGGAGATGGCTGAACACCTGAACACCAAGGGAATGAATTCCTTGTTTTGCTTTGCTTGTGTGCATGGTTTTTGCTTTATTTATTAAACTGTCTTTATCAACCCACAAGTTTTCTCACTTTTAGTCTTCTGATTCTCTCTCTCATCCTGTTGAGGGGAGTGAGCGAGCAGCTGCCTGGTGCTTAGTTGCTGCCAGGGGTTAAACCACGACACCAATGTAAAAGGATATTTCAGTTCCATTTTAAGAATAAACTCCATAATATTAACAAAGCCAAAATCAGAATACAAAGGTTGACGCTTACCACAGCAGCCCGCTCTGACTGCCCCGTATTTTGCTGCACAAGAATTTTGAGTAACGAGTGTATCACCCCGCTGAGGAGCAAGATACATTTTGAAATCTCAGGTTCTCCCTCCAAACAAACAAGTCCATCTTCCCCTTTGCCAGACCTGCACCGTAACCTAGCTGGACCAGCACAGGCAGCCGGGCTCATGCCGGTTCAGCCATCCCCCCCTTGATGCCTCACTGCGTTAGGAGACATGGGGCCACCTTCAGCGGGTCTGAGCCCCCCTCTCCAGGGAGCTGCACCCCACTCTCACCGCCCACACCAAATTATACAAGAGGAGGGAAGGGAAAAGGAGGACTTGATGGGCTTGAGAAGCCATTTGTCTCCAAACCTCGCAACGCTCTCCCCATGGCCCAGGCAGCCCTGGCTGTGTCCCAGCAAAAAGCCACCGCTGGGTGCGAGCAGCTGAAGGTCTGTCACATCCATCCCTCAAGACTCGGCATGGACCCTGCTGGCACACTGCTGTCCCACGGTGGCAATCGTCATTTGATTTAAAAGACAGAGGACGTGCTGCATCCCCATGTCTGCAGCGTGGTCCCTGCCTGCTGCCTTTAAGGACCCCGCGGGGCTCTGTTCTAATGCTGAGGCAACTCATCACACTGATGGAGCAGCCCCAGGGCAAAGCTGGGAGCCCTGCACACCCCCAGCTTACCCTAAACTCTGCCCCTGCCCAAACCAGGCAGCACGGCCCATTGCCTCCGTGCCCAGCCTGCAGCCCCGCTCCCCCAGGAGCCCCCCTCGAACTTCACTTATTCATAATTAATTTAAGTGCCTCTGTGCGTCACGCTGCCCACCGAGGCCCCCTGAGCACAGACTACCCACCTCACCATGGACGCAGGGAACATTACGAGCGGGCCTGGTAGGCGATATGTCTTGGGTCCCCGACAGCCCGTAACTAATGGCGGGTTGGGGAGGCAGCCGGGGCAGCACCGATTCCCAGAAAAGCAGTGGGTCTGCTGGCCTGCAATCCTGGCTCCAAGATGGAGAGGGACCCAGCCTCGGCGGGGATGGAGATGGGAATTTCCCAAAAGCAGAGCAGGGACGATGGATGTGTGCATTTGAGGGAAGGGTGAAGGCTTTAGCTAAAAGAGGTGCCTATATTACTAGCAAGGTCTTTAACTGGATTTTGGGAGAGTGATTTCTAAATTATATCCCAATGTGTACACCCCAATCAACAAATGCATTAAAGCAGAAGGAGCCAGCAAGCCTTCGGTTGTGCTGCTCCACGCCATCCCCACAGCCTGATTCCCGCTCCATGCGCTGCCGGGGCTGCGGAGGAATCCCCCAGGAGCAGCAGGGCTGGGCACTGCAGCAGCTGGGGATGTGCCCCATGGAGCATCCCTCCCCGGGCAGGTTCCCCACACCTGGGAGAGATGCAGGCACCCCAAAATACC
This sequence comes from Cariama cristata, assembly GCF_000690535.1. Taxonomy (NCBI): domain Eukaryota; kingdom Metazoa; phylum Chordata; class Aves; order Cariamiformes; family Cariamidae; genus Cariama; species Cariama cristata. Next base: position 10,529 of record NW_009627610.1, read on the forward strand.
AACTCCTTCAAGGTTTGGTGCCACGGTTTGGTGGCAGAGACAGAAATAATTCTTTCTGTGCTGCACCAGGCTGGCGCTTCTACTGCAGCCTTGAGCTCCTCCTCTTACCCTGCTCCCCATCTCCCTGCTACCTCTTACAAACTGATTTCATCTCGAAAACCAAGAGCAAGGCAGAGTGGTCCTTTCCATCAGGACAGGCCAGAAATCCTGAAAAGCTTGGCTGCCCACCTGTTTTACCATGACAGATTTAGGAAGGGGTTTACCATCGTTAGAAAGGGTTTAGTGATTTGAAGAAGCCACCTGGAAGATCCTGCTCTCCATGCATGTTCCCCTGGCACATCCCCGCTGCCCAACAGGAGAGCCGGGAGCTGGAAAAACAAAAGCAAATACAAACACTTCAGCCTATTTATAAAAAAAGTTTACAAAATGATGAGTGAAAGACAGCTAATGATGCATCGTATGGTTAGTGCCAGGGAAAACGCTCTAAATTAAAGTCCTCAAATACAAAAAGAATCAACATTTAATAAGACAGTTAATGTATGTTATTTAAATGTCACTTCATTATTAAAAGTGTATATTTTTTGAGGTTTAATAACCATGTAATTGAGGCATCTTTTCTATAGTTAAACCTTGGCAAATATGTTTTTCATAATTAGCTAGTATTTATTTAACATGCAATAACCATCCCATTAAATTTAATGACTTCAATTAATAGGTACAGAGGGGCCTTTTTTAATGTCAATATGTATTCTTAAAGCCAGTTCCTGACGCAGTGCCATGAGGAAGCTCAGCTACCTGGGGGTGACCGGAGAGGGCAGGTGCCCGCGCTGAGCCACAGGGCTTTGCTGGCACCCCATTGCAGGAATGGGGATCCCCGGGGAGCCCGCAGTTGGGGAGGGGGTGCTGCATGCCCCAGCCAGGGCTCAGGGCGCACAAGGAGGGGGATGCCAGCGGGCACCCCATGAGGACCCCAGCCCATCCATGCCAGGCACCTCCTCACCCCGCCAGCCCCGCCACCGGGTACAGGGAGCGAGGCCGAAGGGCGAACTTTGCTGGGGCAGCGAAGCAGGAGAGGGTCAATCCGACGCAGCTGCAGCCGAGCCTTGTAGCCCAAATTAGCAAACAGCCCAGGGTAAATTAACTCCTTTACCAAACCATCCAGTACAGAGTTATTAACCAGCTTGTAACAAAGCCCAGCAGGACACTGTGCACGCTGCAATCCCGCTGGGCTCCAGGCTATAAAACCCCACACCGTTATGGAGGAACCCTCCATCACGCAGGGACGCACCGCCACCTCCGTTGCCCCAGCACCTCCCTGCCCCAGGGCAGGGGCCCTGCTGCCACCTCCCAAGACCCCTGCACCCCCGGGGGCTCTCCTTGCTTCCCCAGCCCTGGTAGGACCCCCCAGATGCCTGTCCCCTGTCCTTTGGGCCCCTGCTCTTCCCATGGACCTCACCCATATGCCAGGGGACTTGAGTTTCCCTAAAGGCAGAAGAGCCGGAGGAGCAGAACGGGGAAGAACGCACCTTTCCCCACGTAGCAAATGGGGAAGCGCGCTCAGGAACACAGAGCAAACCCCTCAGAAAGGAATTACTGCTCACAAGAAACACATGGCCTTTCTGCTCCAGCAAAGGTGCTGGAGTGTGGAGCCACGACAGCTGGCCTCAGGGCAGGCTGCAAGCGAGGTGCACCCCCGGGGACCCCGAAATGCTGACACCAAGGCCAGCAGCCAGCATGGGCCCTGGCTTGCCCTGTGCACAGCCAGGAGGACCCCAGTGCTGCCCAGTGCCCTGCAGCCACGCATCCATCCCTGAGGCCATCTCACTTGGGGACACGATGCTGGCTGCGGGCACCAGGTCAGGTTGCATCCTCCTGTCTTGCAAACTGGTGAGGTGACATTGGAGGTGCTTGCCACAGCCAGGGGACCCTGGGGAGGCAGCTGCTCCATTCTTCAGTTGTCTTGAGCCAGCACATGGCTCAGGAGATACCAAGTCCTTGAAGGCAAAGGATTATAGGTAGGGTTTATACCTCTGGCCAGGCTGGCCTGGGTTCAGGGTGACTTGGTTCACCCTAGGGCAGAGATCCAGCTCTAACAGAACCCACGTCCCCAAAAATACCCAGCACACAACTCTGGGGTTTTCCTTCCACCCCTGAGTTCTCCCTGCCCCTTTCAGCTCTCTCCATTGCAGCACGCAGGGGCTGTGGGGCAGCTCCGTGTCCCTGGTACCTCCTTCCCCAGCTAAAACCCTCCAAGACCATTTGCAGGGAACGGCTGGAACACACCAAGGATCGAGCAGACTGAGGAAGCGTACGTCTCCATGCATCTCCCCAGGCACAGAGTGAGGTGCTGGCAGCGCCGCTGGCCTCTGCCAGGCAAGACACCGTCTGCCTGCGCTCACCTGCCTCACGTGCAGTGAGGTAGCAAGACTTAGCAGCAATCAGTGAATGCCATTTAATTGTGGCATCGGTAATTAAGGGATTCTATCAGTTGCTCTGACAAGGCCACCATGAGCTGGCTGCAGCCATCGGCTCCCCTTGCCCGGGGACGCCAGTTCCCACGGGGGTGGAGCAGTGATTTCTGGCGCTGAGGCTGGGGTCTAGGTGGGAGCACTCCTACCCCACTGCCCTCCTACCCACCGCTCAGCTCAGGTAGCCCAGCCAGGATGGGGAGCAGAGACGATGAGGTTATTTAGTGCCTCAACCCAGGCACAGGTGTCCAGTGGTGAAGCTGCCAACCTGTGAACAGCCACCTGCTCCGACGTGGCCATAAATTACCTGCAGAGTCGCCAGTGATCCACACTGGAGGGGGTGCAGCATCGACATGTGACCCCGTGCAGGCGATTAATCCTTGTTAGCAGCCTGACGGAGGGACGGGCTTGCTGGGTGTGGGGCACGGGGCGGCTGCTCCAGCAGTGGGGCTCACTCCTCTGGCACCGCTGCCAAACTCCCTCATTGGTACCCCTCCTCCTTCCACACTGTCCCCTCTCTGTGCAACTCCCCCTTCCTGTCTCACCCATAGCCCCTTTCCTTCCTCTCCCCTGTTGCCCTTGTTTCCTCCTGACTCTCTCCATCCTTTCTTCCCACCTCTCCTGCCAGCATCCTGCTCCAAAGATGTTCCTGTAGCACCGCTCCCATCCCCAAAGCAAAGGTGAGGCTGGTCGCCACCCGCCACTCTCTCCTCGCCG
>NW_009627610.1:13744-14676 GCF_000690535.1 Cariama cristata
AAGCCCTGCGAAGTGGGCCAGCCGCTGGGACTTGGGCATCCCATGTCACAGTCTCAGCCACCAACCTCCTGGCTTTCCAGGGAAAAAGCTGAAACCACACCATGTCAAACCACAAGGCCACCTCCAGAGCCCAGACCCGCACTGCTGCACCCCAGCCCTTGGGGCCATGAGGGTCGTGGAGCAAAGGCAGAGCGCAGCCCGGCCAGGGCAGCCCCGCAATGCTGCGCAGGGAGGTGTCGTCCACAGTGTGACATCCCCAAAGCGAGCAAATGCCGCTTCTCACACAGCAGATGGCAAATCCTACAGCAGGGAGGGGAGGCAGGGTGCCCATCAGCACCCCCAGCTATCACCTTAACTCTGCACCTCCCTTTTCAGGGCCGGGAGCCAGCACTGGGCTCCCAGGCTCTCCCCTCCACCACCCTCCTATCCCCGGCTCCAGATGTCCCCAAGGTCACCCCCCAGGACCAGGGAACAACCTCGGCCTTCTGTCCCCAGCCCTCTGCACCCAAGACCATCAGCCATCACTCCAGGAGAAAGCATCAAGCTGAAGCAAAAAAGGACCTTGTTTTTTAAAGAAAATAATAATTCTGGAATAAATAAATAAATAACAAGCCCAACCACAAATCTGCTTTTAAATTCAAATGTGCAATATGGCCCAGAGCCTCGGAGCCAGAAGGAAACTACAGATTTGGGCAAGGAAACAGGGAATATTTCACTTCAGCTCAGTCCAAGCCGTCGTGATTTACAGAGCAGTGAGGGAGGTGGGGAGAGCGCTGCTCCCGGGGGCTCTGCAGCTCCGGCAGCCATCCCCCTGCCCCCCACCCCTGCTCTCCCTGCACCTAAGAAGTTTCTTCGGGCTCTGACGTCCCGTATCAGCTCCCCATCGTGTCCCACCAGCTCTGCTTCAGGGCCACGGCTGTGCCGGAGCAGGG
>NW_009627611.1:0-219 GCF_000690535.1 Cariama cristata
TCTCCCTGGAAGAACTTAATAAATCTTTGAAATCATCAAAAAGAAATGCAGCTTCAACACTTAGAGAGCACGGTTAAGTTACTTCCCGGCAATATAAACTAAGGCTGTAAAGTCAAACATTTCCATGCCATAACGCAAGATGAAAATGAGGGTTTGGGAGGAGAGGGAACAGGAGAGGCCTCGCCTTGGCTCTCCCATCACTCGGGGCTAGAAAAGCCT
>NW_009627611.1:367-7388 GCF_000690535.1 Cariama cristata
TATACCCACACCGCGGCGCGCCGAGGCTTCAATAAGGGACCAGCAGAGATCGATTGAATAACCCAGGGGATGCCCGCCTCCCTCCCTCTTTTCATCTTTTAATAATGTTTTATCAAGTGTTTGGAGAGATGGGAGCTGTGGCCCAAGCAAACCCACCAAACCCCCTTCAACAGTGCCCTGAGGGAGGAGGCTGGTGGCACTCACCAACTGCAGGACCAGGGATGGATGCAGGCAGGACCAGGGATGGATGCAGGCAGGACCAGGGATGGATGCAGATTTCCATGGCAACATAGCAAAAAAGCAGCATGGCAGCAGCCCTGAAAGGAGAAAGGGGTCAGGAGAAACTTTGCTGCTGGGGAGGGCACAGGGACACAGGTCCTCCAGCATCGGGGAGGAGTTGGGGTTCCCACCACAGGGAGAGGCACCCACAAAACCCCTCCACCCCATCAGCTTGGGGTGCAATGGGGACCCCCCCACACATCCTCATGGTGGGATCCCTCATCCTTCCCCAGTGCTGGGGAGCTGTGGCTAATTGTGATGCAGATTGTCGAGGCTGTGCGGTGCCCTTGATTTACTCTTTTAAGCCTCCTGCTTTCTAAATCTTGCTTTATTAGTATTACCGCACAGCGGAGTGCAATTAGCGGTATATTAGCAATAAAAAAGCAGCCAGAGCCAGAAGTACCACAGGTTATTGTTTTAAATCCTGCATCTGTCAGAGTGGCCACATGCTCCCCCCATGCCCCCCTGCCCATGCTGCGGTGCCAGCCCATCCCTGTGGGCAAGGGGTGCCCCCAGCACCCCACTCCCCATAGCAGTGGGGTAGCAGCTACTCCCCCACCTTGAGAGCTTTTACCCGGTGGTGCTGCAGCAGAGCCAACACTAATCCTGGCCACGTTTAACCATTTATATTGATTACCCTGTCAGCTCATTTGAATAATTAAAACCAGATGGAGCCCTTTTATGTGTTTAAGGGAACAGCACCGGGAGCATCCCTAGAGCTGTGAGGGTTTGGTGGAGGGGAGCAGAGGGGTGTAGGGGAAACTTGACAACTTTGGCTGTCAAATCTTCCTTTTAGTGACATTTGCCACCCTGTGCGGTACCTCCCATGTCCCCACCGCCACCTCCAGGGACCGGGTGGTGGCATCAGCTCTGTTCCCATCCCAGGGCCGATCAAGGGAAATAATTGCTGTTGTACACTGATGCCATTCCTTATACAAACGGCACTTAAAACCCCAGCCAGCTGCAAACCTGGTAAACAGCAGCGAATAAATTAATCTGGTGCAAACAGCCAAATATTCCAGTGCTGATGTGTGTGCGTAAGGATGGGGATGGGGGGGTCCCAGCACCCAGCCCCACCTTGGCATTGTGACCCCCAGCTCCTGTTTCAAAGCCTCATCCACCTGCACTGCAAGCCGGAGCAAAGCTCTTAAACCAGCAGCGCCCAGCAAGTCTCTTGCCAGGGACCTCTGGCTTCTTAAAATGGGTGGGCGATACCAGCTCAACTCTGGTTACTTGTTATTCCACTGTCTTTTCAAAGCGAGTAAAATATTCCTGGCATGGCGCTGGTTATGCACTCCTGCCATCACACAGGGATGAGTTATCTTTAAAGAAAGAAGCATAGATTAATATGTCAAATGAAAATGAACTATTGGCAGATTAAGATGAAAATGCAATGGCCAGTGATAGGGAGAAAAGGAGAAGAAAAAAGAAAACAAAGGTTCTCAGGAGGACGGAAACATTAAAAATTGAGTAATTGATCAGCGTTGGTGAAGTTGGATGGAGTCTGAACACGCTGCGCAAGGCAGGGACCTTCCTCTCCTGCCTGCTGATGGGATGGGGGAGGACCACGCTGGGACACTAAGCCCATCCTGACGAGGGGCCAGGCACCCCGGGGTGGGGGGAGGACCCCCCACAGCAGCCCTGGCTGCCCCATCGGACCTTGCCGTGTTGGTTATTGTGCCGGCGGCTCGGCTCTGCGCCCAGCCTCAGGTGCTTGGCAAGGGGAGGACGTGTGAGTGCAGTCCTGCCCCTGGCATGGGGACATTTCATTCAGGGGACACTAAGCCACCCTCACCTGCCACATCAAAATACATCTCCCCTCTCTCAGCACTTTAATTAGGGGAGCCCAGGGAGCCATGAGCCGCCCCACAGCCCCTCCAGAAAGGTCAGCTTTCAGAGCTGCACCATCAGACCCCAAGCCCAGCACACCCGTACCCTGGCAGGCAGCCCCAGAGGCCATAACCCCATCGGAGGTGCCCAGACAGACACGTCCATCCCCACAAACAGCTGCCTGATGCTCACGCCTGCTCCGGCAGCTTTGCAGGGACGAGGGTTTTACCTGTGCCCTGGAGCCAGGTGAGTGCTCCAGGGGCTCTGCCTGCTCACCACCCTCCTCTCCTCCTGGCCCCTGCAGCGATGCTCATCAGAGCAATTAGCAGAAGCCCCGACAGACCGGTGGTCTCCAACAGCAATGACACAAAGCAGCAAGGACTGTCGCCCAGCAGACGAAGGCTGGCGCAGGAGAGAAGAGATGTGATCCCCTGCCCTGGAGGGGGATGTCCCAGGTGCAGACACATGGGCTCAGCCCCGAGGCGCAGGGTCAGGGCAGGATGCTCAAAATCGGAGCCCTACAGGACCAGGGAGCCCTGCCCAGAGCAGAGCAGGGCACTACGGCCAGGGTTTGTCCTTGAGATACGGTCCCACCATCACCACGACAGCCCCCAGGTAAAGGAGGTTTCCTCGGGGCAGATCAGCAGCTGGTGGAAACCTTGGGATGCTCGGAGCAGCTCCCCCCTTGCAGCATGCCGCTGGTCTCACCCCTAACACCACCTCTGCCCAAAAAGTCATGCTCCAGGCTGCTTTGAAGCTTCTGCACCAGCTGTAGAAGATGCTGACAGCAGGAGACTCCCTCCCACAGGCAGAGCCATGCCCCCCTTCTCCTGCCTTTCTCCAGCACCACCAGTGCCCTGCTCCGTACTCTTCACATCTGACCTGCCCCTCACCACGGCATCCAGCCCTGCGTTCCTTTCCCAGCCGCAGAGCCAACCACCGGAGATAAAAACCACCAGCTAAGCTCAGAAATATTTTTCCAAGCAGAAATGGGTGCACTCCAGCAGTGCATCATAGAAACCTCACAATTTACAGGTGTTTATTGTCCGGGATGAGCAGTTGAGCCTAGTTTGGTTTATTTAGACATACTTCCAGTACCTGGAAATAGGTATTTATACAGTCCCAGTGTTTTGACACGTTTAGGTGCCTGGATTTTGATGGATCAAGCCCACGAGCAGCCGGCTGGCAGGTTTCTGTTTCCTCTCCTCCCAGCAGACTCCAGTGCTCAGGCGTGAGCCCCAGCCTCGCTCCGCGTCACCAGGATGCGGCCACGGAGCCCTGATGCTGGGCAGGGTCCTGCAGCCTCCCCTGCCCTCCCCTCCTGCTCCTTGATGGGGAAGAGGCCAAAAAGATCCCTCTCCCTGCCTGCCGCTCGCTGCCTCTGTCAGAGATGATAAGAATTAATTAAATTTGCCTGCCTTTGTAACTGCCCAGGGGATTTATCGGCTGCCTCTAACATGGGGTCTATCTGATTTAAGGGAGGGATACGTATATACTCCATTACACGTCTCTTAATATTGCAGGTATGATACCACCCCTGAGTGCTGAACAAATTGTGATGGGAGCTTATGGGCAGGGCTGGGGGGAAGGGGAAGGGGAAGGGGAAGGGAACCAGCCCAGCAAACAACCCCGACAAGGGTGCTTTTGCTGGGACAAGGCGTTCAGGACCCAACCCAGCATCCTCCCCGACCCCATTGCAAGGGGAAACGCCAGTAGTGTCCCCAGTGTCAGCCAAAAGCAGCACCCCAACTGTTTGCAGGATCCATGCTTTGGCAGACATCAGGCATGGGAGCACCCCATACTTTGGCTCTGGCTGAGACTCGAAGGCCATTTGCAGAGTTGCTTCTTCATTCCCCAAAGCCTGGGGTGCCCCTGCATCCTCCAGCAGTGCCGGAGTGGGCAGGAGCCAGCCTGATGCCCGGGGACCCCCCCACCCCGTGAATCACCCCTTGTCCAGGTTCCCACCACCTCAGCTGGGTTTATGGCCAGGCAGGAGATTACGCAGCAGAATAAGGGATGGTTCCCTCCAAAAATCAATAAGTAATTTGGCTCATCCTAGCTCTCCGGGACCTTGCAGAGCAGAAGGGGACCCCCCCAGGGCTGCAGAGCTTGGCTCCCCCACGCCACGCTGTCGGTGCTTCCCTGTTGGATCAAGCCAGGAATATTTCCTCCAGCACAGTGCATCTTCTTGGTGCAAAGGGAGCTGCTGGAGTTTGTCGGAGTGGGAGAGAGGAGCATCCCGCGGGGCTGCCAGGGACAAGACACAGAGCCTGGTGTCAGCTGGAGGGAGAGGACCACCCCGGCCGCCCCAGCCTCATGGGACACCTGATATCACTCAGGGCCACCTCGCTCCATCCCCACAGCCCTGCCCACCCCCCGCAAGAGCTTTAGCCCTCAGAGACCCGATGCCCCGGCAAGCAGCATCCTCCCGCTTGCCACAGGCCGCCCCGTGCCCTCCACCCCGTCCTTGCCCACCCGGGGGTGGCAGGGCTGTAAAAGCCTTTGGCGGAGGGCACTGCCATGAATCACGCTGAATTTACAGCCAAGCTGCGGAAAAGGGAATTATATAACTCTCAGGAGACAGGCTGGCGGGGAGCGAACATCCATCAAGCACAAATTCTGGATTATTTACCGCGGTTGGATCTCGCCAAGAGAAACACCCCCTTTACCGGACAGTCTGCAAACGGATTCAGCCATGGGGACCTATTCAGCAAATGAAAATTCTCTGTCTTGCTTGTCAGAGCGAACTGGGGCGTTTGTTTCCCTCCCAGGCCCCTCTGCCCACGGGATGAGCCCAGCACCCGGCAGAGGACGAATCTCAGCTCTCGTCCCCCCCCAACGGCACAGCCCCCACCGGGTCCCAGTTCCTGGAGACAGAGGAGCCCGCCAGCAGTGCCAAGCAGCTCTTTTATGAGCAGCACTTAATTATTCACCCTTTAAAACGTTTTGCATCATAAACCTGAGATGGAGCGGAGGAAGGCAATTATTCTGCCACTTGCTCCCCCTTGCCGGAGGCCAGCGACGTGTTTGCCGGGCACGGCAGCGAGAGTTTGGGGGTCTGATCAAAGCCAGGACCCAGCCTTGTTGACACCTGCAGGCTCTTATTCCCTCTGCGATGCAATCTTTATCAGGCAAGATGACCCCTTCACCTGCACAAACACTGAGCCCTGGGCAAGCAGCAGCCTTCCTCCCCCTCCACTGCTCTCCCTGCCTGTCTCCCCCCCCCAGCCACGAGGAAGATGATGGACAGAGCTCACTCCCACGGCAGGAGGCAGAGTGTTACATCCCCACTTTGCCCTGAATTAAGACCCATGGGGGAAGATGCAGGGAGATGAGCTGTGGTCCTCAGATGTGCATTGCAGCCATCAGGATCCAGCATCAAATCACCGTGACCTCAATGCCGGCAGCCTTAACCCAAGGCGACAGAAGGGGCAGGAGATGCTCTCCAAAGCTCAGCCCTGGTGGCCAGCGGGGTCCCTGTGACATACAGGAGCGACCTTCCCCAGACACAGGCTGTATTTGGCTCTCCTGAAGTCCTGGCCATACCAGGCCATCGGCTCCCACCTTTCAGGGACACCGTTTGTCTGCTTGGCTCCAGCAGCTGCTTTAGGAGCAGACCAAGATGCTCCTGTGTGATGGACCAAGAGCTAAAGAAAACCTTAGTTACATAAATAAACACCTAGTTGGGCCCTGTTACATTCCTGAGACGTAAGCATACATGGAAGCACTGCATCAGCTAGGGAGGGATTTGAGCTTTAAATATAAAGGCAGGACTTGCAAATCCCACCTATTGGGTTTTCCCAGAATTAGGCCAGTGTGGTGGCCTGCGGCTTGTCCTTGTGTTTGACAGCTACCTGGAGCTTGCGATGTGCCCCATTAGCTCACTCATTCTGGTCCGCTTTCAGATGGTCCTTGATCCCACAGGGCAAAGGTGGATGCTCAGCCCCAAACCCCTTGTGCCCGCAGGCATTCAGCATCTGAGCCATGGCAATGAGCTGCTTCGATCCTGCTTCCCAAGCACCTCCTCAGCCCTCACAGAGAGGATAAGGGATTTGATCTGCCCAAAGGTTGAGTTTTTAGGAGGGGGTTTGGATCTGCTCCCAACCTGAAGACTTTATATCGGTTCTTTCTTCGCTGCTTTCCTTAAATTGGCAGTAAAAATTCAGGGAGACTAAAAGTCTGTGATTTGTACTTTGCACATGGGAAGCGGAACAATCTTTTGTTCATTTACTGTGACAACTGCAGTTCAGATTTAATTATTTACGATAATGTTCCAAGGCGCATTAGGGAATGTTCTCTTAGTTCGTAAAAAATAATGACACCTTAGTACTGAGTGGCATCTAGCTACAGGCTCTACTATTGCATCGGCGGAGGCAGGTGCAGCTCCCGGAGCGGAGCAGAGCCAAGTTCTCATCCCTCGCCTGTCCGGCGGCTGAAACCCATCCCTCCTGCACCCATGGGAAGGGTGGGAGAGGAACCCCATACCACCCCTCATCCAGGGATGCTCGCCAGTGGCTCACGGGCTCCCTTGGCTTCTGCTTTTCCCACAACCCCTCTTCCACCTCACGGGTTGCAAGCAGATGAAAAAAAATAAGGAAAAATGGCAGCACAAGAGGTGCAGGCAGGGAGAGCAGCGTTAGCACGCAGGGGCAGGCAGCCGCCTTCGTGCCAGGCAGCGTGCGGGGGCCAGGCGCGTTCCCAGCCCCGGTGCTGAGCCTGGCCAGCTGAGATGCTGGGCAGCCTGCTGCTCTTCTGCGAAGGCGTCTCCCACCCCAGGGCTGGTCCCGCTGCACCGTGGGAAACACCAGCAACCCCCTGCCTCTTGAGGGGGTCAGGGTGCGTGGCCATCCAGGACAGACTGGGCATCTGCAGATCAGGCCCACTGAAAGGGTTGGAGGTCCTTATGGGTTTT
>NW_009627611.1:7579-11180 GCF_000690535.1 Cariama cristata
CAGCACCGGGGAGCACAGCCAGGACAAAGGGATGGAGGCCACCGAGGGAGGGGACGTCAGCAGGGTCGCTCCGCCAGCACCCTGGGCTGCTGCACCCCCTGCCAACGCTCCTCTCCAACGGCACCAGCCCCAGCTTGGTGCTCCCCCGGCTGCTTCACCCAGACGAGCTTTGGTGCCTTCCCTTCTCCCTCACCGCTTTATAGATTGCATTTGTCAGCAGTAAAGGGGCGAGGGGGATCATTCCCAGTCTTAATTTTTCTTGGCTCGTTAAGAGGCTGCGAGAGGATGGGCTGTTGGAGCAGGGTCACCAGGAAGGGACACAGAGGGGCTGGAGTGGCACCTACCTGCGTGCGGGGACTGGCGTGGCTAGCATTTATTTTAGTGCCTGCACGTCTATAACACACCGACGTGAATCTCTGCAGCCTGTAGAGGCTTGAGAAAGCCATGAGAAAGGGAAGTTGTCTCCATGGGTGTGTTTTTGTTCCGCACTAAGGCAGCCCCTCTCCTGGAGCAGAGCCTGCGAGCCTCGTCCCCCCGCGGAGCTGCTGCCAGCCCTTCGCTTCATGGTTTGCTCCTTGCCCACTTCCACCCAGAAAACACCCGCTGCCCCACCTCGGTGGGTCTTCCAGCACTTTCAGCACTAGCATACGCTGACACTTTTTACCGTGTCCTTCTCCGTTAGTCACAGGAATTAGGAAAGACAGTTGGTATTTCATCATTGAATGTATCACATCCAATAAATTGATCATTATTCTCTGCTGATTAGCAGCTCGGTTTCCATCAGTTTAGAGCAGTTATGGGTTTTTTTTCCTCCCATCTTCAAGGAGTAGCGCAGTTTCTTTTAAGATCTGTTATAATCAAAGGATTAGAGCTCTGGAAATGTCCTTTGCATACGCAGGAAGGTTTTTTTTTCCTGCTCTCCCTCTCCGAGAGCGAGTGTGCTTTGAAACCCTGGCTCCCAGCTCCGCGATACTGCCTGTACCTGACCTGTTTTAATTTTAGTCTTGCCTGAATCTGCCACCAGCTCATTTAGCTGTAGCACTGAGAGCTCTCTATAGAGTTGGCCACAGGTCAGCTCACATACTTTCATTACAATTGCCGAGTCCAGCCGTGTCCTGCAGCTCTGACCCAGCTCCTGGCTGCCAGACACTTTCCCGTTGGGGACTGTAAACCCCCGGGTCCCCTCGTGTCCCTCCGCTCCAGGCGGCCGGTGTCTTTGGGATGGGAGCCAGGAGCTGTACCCCCGGCAGAGCCCCCCTCTTCTCATAGCCCCAGTCACAGTGCAGATGTCAACAGCAGGATTTGCATCACGTCCGCAACTTCGCAGGCTGCAGAGAGAGAAAATGAGAGGCGGATATTTTCTTCTGGGACATTTCCAGCACTTCTGACATGGCAAGTGATGCCCCGGAAAGAGCTGACCCAGCTGCCTGGTTAAAGCCATGATGGGCCAAGCAAGACGTAAGAGCATGAAAATTCCAATGAATATTCATTTAAAAACTTGCTCAAATATTCCCAAGGCAAATTTGGCTTTGTATTAATTTCACCCTGCACACTAAGCACATTGTTATTGCAGAGATAATGCCGCAGAACCGGACAGAAATTGGTTTGGGGTTCTCTTCCACCAGAGCAGGAGGATTTAAATAACCCAGCTGGAGGAGCCCTGCAGCAGCATCCCACTGCCCTGCACCTCTCCCACCACGGACACGACCACCCGCGGTGGAAGGACCATCCTCCCCACCAGCACGGCTGCAGCCAGGAGCGGAGCAGCAGGTCGCCGCAGGCTATGGAGCAGTGGGTGGTTGCCCTTTCGGTTTGCATTTTTCCAGAGGTATGGAAAAAGCACACACTCTGAAAATAGCCATCTAAATACCCTTGCTGGAAATTCAATTCAATTAGTTTTGTTGACCTCCGAGGCAACCCTCACGAAGGCTTTTGCTGAGTCTCACAAGTCATGAAGAACGTGGCAACATAATTAGCCACCAGAGACCGGAGCGGTGAATCCCAACAGGACGCAGCTCTTCACGAAATGGACCCAACCGCCTGAGCTCCTCCTTCGATCCCAGCTCCTCCTTTGCTGATGCTCTGGCTTTTTGGCACCCGAGGTCACCTCTCCTTGCAGCAGACCAGAGCTGGCCCCACTTCATTGACGCCCCTTTCATCCATTCCCATTCCTCACGTCCCGCATTTCTTTCCACGCTGTAATTGGGACGATGGCCATGTTTGTGGACATGTTTGTCATCAAGCTCGTCTTTCTGTCCACTCTATAATGCAACACCCACGTGTATGTATACATTCATCATTCCTATGTGCTGCTCTGGCACTAATGTCCTCGCAAGCGTCACTGGATTGCTTGGGAGATAATGAGTTTGCATCTTTAACAGCTCCTTCAAAATTTGTAGCCGGCTCAGTCTTTGCCTGGGTTGAACCTCTCTCTTACCAGGAGGTCTCCAGTTGTGGTACGACGTGTCGGCTCAGCCAGCTGATCACCAATCACTCGGTCAGCCAGGCCCTCGAAGCGGCACCTGGGGATCACCTCACCCCGGTGACAGCTCTGACAGCTCTGTGCAGTCCCGGGAACAGGGATGTGCACGGGAGGGAGGGGGATGGCAAGGACCGGGATGCAGCCCCACAGCTGACACAGCTCTCTGCAGATGCATCCCATTGCAGAGGCTCCAGCAGCAAACAGAGAATGCAAAGAATGGGAGCCAGGGAATTGTGGCTGGGGTTAGGAAGAAGCCAACTGAAAACAAGCAGCCGAGCTTCAGAAAGGCATGCAGCTTCTGCCTTGTATTAAGAAGTTTTGAATCTCTGCCTCCTGTAACTCAGCCCTGGAAATCAATCTCTTCTGCACTCGGGGTCAGCTTCTGCCTGGCTGTTTGGTCCTTCTTAAACCCCTTAACTCACAGCTCCTTGCTTTCCACCTGTAAGTTTGGGGAGCAACACCCTGCTCCCTGGGTGAGCATTTAGGTATCGCTTTAAAGACACTCTGTGCTATTTTGGGTGGCGGTTGGGTCTCTCCATCCCATGCCAGAGGAAAGGTGGCCACCCCAGCTCTTCCTGCATCCCATTTACACCAGTATGAACTGGCAGTGAAAAAACAATCCCAAACCAGGAGGGGTGCAGGGAGGGGGCAAGGGGTGAGCTGCCCCCAGCCCTCCCCTCTGCCCTGCTGAGGATGCTGCAGCTCTTTCCCCATCCCTCTCCAGTGTACTCGGTGCCTTGTTCCGCTCCAAGCTCAGAGGGTATTTCAGCCATTTCAGTGCTTCTAATCTCTTTGGGAACATTGCTGAGAAACACAATTTCAAGCCTCCCAAGATGTGACATGACTTGCAATTCGAGGCAGAGGTGGGAGCCTACCACCCAAGGGACAGAAAATAAACAGCCTCCGCACACTTCTGCTCCCAGCCCTCCTCCCCGCCAAGCTCACGTTTCCAACCTGAGCACCAAAACCTGGGGCTGGGGTCCCTGGGCAGCCCTCTCTGGCAGGATGGGACCTTCGGCCCCATGTCCTTGCACCCAGCACCCCGGGAGAGCAAAGCAGAGGCTGGGAGCAAAGCACCCGGGTGGGGAAGAGCAAGAGATGTTGGGCACAAGGTCTGCA
>NW_009627611.1:11237-11598 GCF_000690535.1 Cariama cristata
ACGCCCCAGGCCCGGGCCAGCCCGCGTGAAAAGCGGAGAAAGCCATTTCGGAGCAGCTTCTGCAAAACAAGAAGCGTGCGGTGCATTCCGGAGTGCCATCTGCTGGCATCCAGCCCTGCTCCCCAGCCCCACCAAGATCCCCCCCAAAACCAGCCAGGGTGCAGGTCCCCTAGAGCAGGACCCCTCTCTGCAGGGACCCCACCGCACCCCAAAAACCAACCTGCCCAGCTGCAGGCAGGCTCCAATCCCCTCCCCTTGTCACTTAGCTCCCACAGCTCCACTTCAATTCATCTCTCCACAAAACCGAGTTGCCGGTTCAGACCCGTGCCAGGACTCTCTCAGCCACGCTCTCTGGCTCAGC
>NW_009627611.1:11638-14357 GCF_000690535.1 Cariama cristata
GCCAGACCCAGCCCCCGGTGCAGGGGCTGCCCACCCCAGCACCGGGCGATGATGATGCTCACACACGCTGCCTAATTTCCCAGCGCTCAGGTGGGCGAGGCTGAAACAAGAGGAGAAATAACGCTGCCAATTAGCCTTGACATTTTTGGGGCCAAAACAAGGAGGAGTGGGAAGAGATGCTAAATCTCACCACCAGGCAAATCCAATTAAGCATCCCAAATTTCATTCTTTTTTAAAAAAAAAAAAAAAATCCATCATTGATTTTACTGGAGAACAGGATGCTTTTGCAGATCTGTAGGTGGGGGCCCGCCCTCCCAGCGTGGGGATTTGCTTGGTCCCCTCGAGCCTCCTGTGAGGGTCACCCTGGCCGGGAGAGTCATGGAAGGGACCCGAAGCCCACGGGGCAGCGAGCGGGGAGGAGCTGGCCCTGTTGGCACCCGTGCCTTGGTGTTCCGCAAGCGGAGGAGGAGATAAAAGCCAAGCTGCAATCCCACAAACTTTCATTACTGTCGTCGGCAAAGCTCTGTTCACGGCTGGGATGTTCATTGAGAGATTCCTCCACATTTGTTAACGTAGCAGCACACGGAGCTCCCCAGCTTTTTGGCTTGGGGAGTGTTTTCATTATAATTTCCTATATTTTAGCTTTAAATCCCCAATAATCCCACATGACTGGAGCCCATTCCAAGTAAGCAGCGAAATCCAATTTAGGATCCCGTTCTCTCTGGCTGTGTAAGCAGAACATACTTCCTAAGGGCACAGACACCCCAACCCGCGCCGTCCTGGGCAGTATCTGCCAGGGAGGTCTTTCACTGGGGCTCTGCTGTAATTTCACGGAGCTAAGTACAGATCAGCATCCAGCTCTCCAGCTTTTTTCCAGCTGTTACCTCCCTTTCGCACCGGTTCAGTGTCGCGTTGGGTAGCACGGGTCTGGCACATCATGAGCAAAGGTGAGGAGAGCCGGGGAGCCTCGTGCACCCTCAAAGCCCTCCGGTGAGCCCGCAGTCCCCAGACCTCTCCCAGGGTAGTATGTGACTTGCAAATCGCACATCACTAGCTGCAAAATACTCCGTAGTCCACATGCAAGGTCTAGAAAGAAGTAGCCCTGGCTGGCTCTGAACAGACCCCCTGCCGTGCCCTGGGTGTTACCCTCAAAGCCTGCCCCGCATGTTGGGGTACAGCTGGGCATCCCCCTGCCCTGAGGCTGTGTGAAAACCATCATCCAAAAGATCCCAGTTTCCAGCCATCCCATACCAGCAACCATCTCCCCGGATGCTTTCCAGGTAACACTTCCCCTCCATTGATGCCTATTCACAAGGCAGTTTAGTCCTCCCAGTGCTTCTCTCCCATTCTTATTTAATTCCCATTAATCCCTATTAACCACACGGCATTCAGAAGTCACTCCAGCACTGATTATTTAAAGAAGATTCCCCCAATTTAGCGACTTACCCTCACGAGTGCCAGCCCTCCTGCCGAAGGATGCTGCTGCAGGGATCCCGCACCCTGCACTCCGGGGCAGGAGCCATGCTGGAAAATCAGAGGCAGGGAGTCAGCAACAGCAACCACGAAACCAGCACTTGGGCAAGACACACCGTGCTTTCAGCATGTGTAAATTCCCAGCCCCCTGAATCCCCCTCTTGGGCTTCTGGGCTGGCTTTCAACCACTTTCTTGCTAGAGCTGGCAGGAAAGAGTTTTGTCCCCCCAAAAGGACTGTTGCCTTCCAGGGGCCATGCTGCAAGGACACGAAGATGGCCAGGAAGGGCTGCGAGGAGAGGGTGGGAGTCAAACCCATCACACCAGAAAGCACGGAGTGGATTCAGTCACTGGGGCTTGCTTCACTTTTTGTCGTTAGATGTTGTACTGCAAACTCACATTTCCCAGGCAAAAAATCTTTTGAACCAACTCTCCCCCATTTTGTCCACTTACAAATCACTGAGATGGGACATTCCTGAGCATTTCTGAACGCCCGCTTTCAAACTGGGGAGATTTATCAAGTCTGACCTTCCCCACAAGCACTTTCCATTTGACAAAGGAGCAGTTTCCAACAAAAAAAAAAAACAAAACCAACACACCACCAAAACACCAACCCCAAGGCTACTCTGAAAATCCATCCTCATCTTCACAGCTGAGATCCAGCCCGCTCTTTCCTGCTTCCAACATCTCTGCCAGTCAGTTCATCCTTTCCTCCTCCTGCCTTACTCTTCCTCCTCCAACTTGTGTTCTTCCTCTGTGGTTAATGCCCCCAGGGTCTGGGCTGGATGGGGAGCAGCTGAAGATCTTTCTTGGTCCTCTCCCTGCACGCATCCTGGCAGCCTTGGCTTATGCAGGAAAGTCTTCTGGGATGCGCCTGGCCCTTTTAGCAAACTAGCAAATAAAAATAATGATTATCTATACAAGAATTAAATTTGATGCATCTCCCTAACAGCATGTAGAATGAGCAAAATCCGTAAGGATGGGGAATTTTTGCCTGTTTAAAGAAACAGTGTGTGGAAGGGGATGCATGATAGTGTGCATCCCAGCAGGGCTGTGGGAAGCAGGTACAGCTCCAGAGCTGGGGGTATGAGGGGATGGGGACCACACATGGGGAGGGGGGCCCACGGGTGCCAGGTCAGCTGGAAGGAGCAAGTAGGAGTCGGGGGGGGAGGGGGGAAGATGAGGAATACTGCCTGGAGAAAGCTGAGGAGGTGATGGAGGGGCTGAAGTCAGCCCATGCCTCAGGGA
>NW_009627611.1:14471-17581 GCF_000690535.1 Cariama cristata
CCTCTCTCCATCCCCAGTCAGACCCAAGAAGCCCAGGCGTACGCCTGAGCGCGCTCAGCGAGGGGTTTCGCCAAGCGGCAGCAGCAACACGTCGAGTGGAAACACACAACAGAGGCTGGTTTTTTCAGGGAAATGGCTTTATTTGTGCCGTGTCAGTGGCTGACAGTTTTCCAGGGGCTTGGCAGCGCTGCTGGAGCTGCCGGTGGGCGGCAGGATCCTGGCGGGAGGCAAGCCTGACCCCGGGCTGCCGAGCTGCCACTCTCCTTGATATTTTTTATATTATTCTTATTATCCCCAGCTCTGGAACGCACCCACCACCCACTGAACCACTTCTCTCCAGCACATTACACCCTTCCCCTCAGGGGTCTGCGTTTATGACAACTGTATTCCTTACAGCTGCTTGGTTTTTTTCCTCTCTGCCCAGTGGGGAGCTAAGAAGGAACAGGGGCACAAGAGACACCTTCCAAAAATTGCTGCCATCATTGCAGCATCTACCCATGCCCAGAGAGCAGCTCTTCCACATCTCACGAATATCACCTGCACCGACACCACTGGTTCCAGCGAGGCTCCATGCACCCTTACTGGGTGCTCCAGTCCTACCAGCATCTCCCCACCCACAGCACATCCTTGGTTTCCCCAGTATTTGAAGCTTGAAGAGATTCCAGATGCCTCAGGAGTATTTTTGAAGGGTAACTAGACCCTTTTCTCTCTGTGTCACTGGCTCAGCTCCAGCCCTGGGTCAATAGAGACAGAAAGTCATTGCCAACTGATGAATGCCTGCCAGGGAATAAGGCATTGGTCTCAGTCTACTTATGAGGAGAACGAGGTCCACACTGCAGCCACTCCTGTCACAACCACTGCTAACCAGCAGCCTCCACCAAGGGGAGAAGATTTCCTTGCTGTGAATTAAAATCCAAGTGCCCACAGATGCGAGTATTTCTGGGAGCGCCTTCTCCACCGCCTTGTGCCTTCAACAGAACAAAGCCAGCAGCTGGTTTCCTTCAAGTCTGTGCTGGGGTCCCACCAGTACATCATGACCAGGATTCTCTGCATCACCTGTTTCTGCTGGGAATCAGCCCTGGCTGGGGCAGGAGGTGTTCAAAGAAGCCCTGCCTGGTTTGGGGAGAAATATATCATCTCCGGGACCTTCTCCCTGGCTCTTTCCACAGATTCTGTATTAATGGAAAAATATCAAAACCCACTGAAACATGGCCTTGGAACCAGACCAGAAATATTCAGACCTCAAGTGACATTTCCAGCTCTCACATTTAGATGTTTAAGAAGTTCAACAGCAAGCATGTGCTGGGCTTCACAGTTGATCATTATCCTTTCACTTCTGCCATCTAGAAACTGGTGCACATCTTTGTAGTCCAATACAGCTCTCAGAATCTCCAACATTTCACCCTCCAGAAGGAAAAGCTGGTGATCTGAGCAGAAAGCAGCCTGTGACCATCTCTCTCGTGTTAGTTGAGTGCGGACACCGAAGAGCCCCCAGACACTACTGAAGAGACAGGTGCTGCCCCCCAAAGTCCCAGCTTTGACCCTGGATGTACGGGGGCCTCCTTATTGCAGGACATAGGTCCCTCCAGCACTGGTCCACGTGTCCCACGCATCCTCTGTAGGCACTGCACTGGAGAGGAGGAGGAGGTGATGGAGAGAACCCAGCAGGTGATGGGCAAGGTGGGGATGGAGGCACAGAGGTTGGAACCACAAGCGTGTCCTCGAAGAGCCACCACAGCCAGCCTTGCTCCGTGGAGCCTGGGGAGGAGACGGCCCCGCTCTGCCACCAAGCTGGGGGGGAGGCAGACGGACAGATCCTGCCAGAAAGGCGGCCCTCGTTACTATGGTGATTAACATTACTTTGCGAATACAATCATGTGCTACAAGATGGCTGTGACATCGGTGGGCAAGCAGAGAGGCAAGAGACAGTATCAATGGTCCCAGCTGCCCCGATGGGGACGGTGCAGAGGAGACCCCTGGGCGCATCCCTCCTCCAGCCCCCAAAGTGACACAGCTCAGAGCCTCCAGCTGACGGGCAGGTTTAATTGAATGTTTCTCCCTTTACATTTCCCTTTCCAGCAAATAAAACCAGAGTAAGATAAAAATATATGATGCTTAAAGGGGACACTGCCAAGGAATTTTTATCGGTTTTAATTTGCGTTTTACTCTTCATTTGTTTGCAGCACTGTCTCTCCATGGCTGCAAAATAGCTTTTTTCCCCTCTCCCCATTCCCTATTTTTGTCATGTTCCCAGCTGGCAACCAGTGAGTGGGGCCCCTTATCCCCCCGCTGTCCCCTCAAAGCCCTAAGGCCGGCCGGGCTGCTCCCACACACGGAGAGCAAGGTGCAGTAACCCCTGCAAATTGCAATGGGGTGACGCGGTTTGTCCCACCCTTGTGATTATTACGGCCAGCCTGAAGGTTTAATTTATACCCTGGCTCCTGGAATTAACAGCTGGAAGGAGAATATTAGTTTTTGCTTAAAAGCCCCAATGCTTGAGCGATCGCAGCTACTCTACTCCATAAATTTTGACAGAATTTATCACTCTCAGCCCCATCAGGACCCAAAGGTGGAAATCCCAGGCACTGGTTTCCTTCTCAGGACAAAATAATGCCAAGCTAGAAATAGTCTAGAAATTTCCACAACCTTTACCTATACCACCAGGACAAGCCCAATGTCCCTCCTCCCTGCCCAACCCCTGCCAATTTCCCCAGCCACCATGATAAACGACTGTGCCGGCAAAGCGACACCTTTCTAATCTGCTCCAAGACAGATGGGTCCCACTGCGGGGACAGAAATCCCCCGGTGAAGTCTGACTGGGAGGGAAACCACAGCACCGGGAGTTGGGGCGATACTCACCCACCCCTGGGAGTCACAGCAGGGCCTGGCAATGGGCTGCCCGTGGCCCTGGCCGCCTGTCCCACATGGCTCCATCCTAATTATCTCTCCCTGTCAAAGTTTCATCTCTTCTTCCTCGCAGCTGCCATAGTTCTCCACTGAGTACCTCCCCCCCAAGCCCCCAGCAGACGTGCCCCCACAAACAGCCCCAGCACTCACCCTGACATGGCTCAGCTCTGAAGCGAGGACACTTCACCCCACACCAGGATGCT
>NW_009627612.1:0-2957 GCF_000690535.1 Cariama cristata
GCTGCCACCAGCCGCAGCCTTTGGGCCACCCCTGGTGCCGCCGGGCAGTGGCGCGGGGCCACTCCCGGGCATGCCCTGCAAGCCAGGCACCGACGCAGCCAAGGTGTACGGTGGCTTCCAGCTGCTGCCGGCCTCTGATGGGCAATTTGCCTTCCTCATCCCCAGCACTGCCTTTGCTCCCGGCGGTGCTGTGCTGCCCCTGTACGGTGGCCCACCCACAGCTGCCACTGCCACCTCGCCGCCTGGCCCGCCACCCGGCACAGCCGACTCGGTCTGGAGACCCTGGTGAGGGTGGCAGGCACCGGACTGGACTGAGCACCGCACCCCGTGCTGCTGGCACGGCTGTACATAGGTTATATGTTCATATTGGATTGTGCCTTTGTACTATAGCACTCCCTCGACAATGTTTCGTGTTTTACACGAGATCTTTTTTCTCCCTTCCCTCCCCTTCCTTATGTGACACCAAAGATCGGGGGGGTTTTTTTTTGAATGCTCTTAAAATAAAAGTGTCTCTTCCATTTTGGAAGGCCTTTGGAGATAAGTTGGAGTGCTGGCATGTGTGCATAGGAGGGAGCCCAGCTCCTGGCTTGCTCCCAGCTGCCTGTGGATTGTGCTGCTCCAGGGCTGCCCTGTCCTGCTCTCCAGGCTGGAACTGTCACTCAGACCCTCTGTCCCCTCTGTCATCTTTCGAAATCACCTGGTCCCTCTCCCTGCCCGGGGGCAGATGTAATTACTGCTTCCTTGGGAGCAGCTCAACTGATCAGACTTGTTAAAAAGAGCTTATGTTTGCAGAGCTGGTGAATGTGCTGAAGGAGGCACCTCCACTCTCCCTGGCTCCTCAGGCTGACAGAGCAGAGTAGCCCAGGTAAAGCGAGACAGATTCAGCTCCCAGCCTAGGCTCCCCGGGTGAGCCTCCTGCCCTGGACCCGAAGGGGCTCGCTCCTGGGCCGAGGTGTAAATCGCAAATGACTTCAGTCAGTTGATTTAGAGAGTGGTGCCTGCCGGCTTCTCGTGTTACAAAAACAGCGGCTCTCAGCAGGACAAGCCTGACACGAGTGCTCCTGTCTCCGGGCTGACAGGCTGCAGCAGGCGCTGGGCACCACCTCCACCTGGACTTAAAAGCACAGAGCTGTTCCTGGCTCTGAGCACCAGCCAGGCTCTGCTTGATGATTAATGCTCTGCATGTGTTTTTGATAGAGTTGGGCATTTCCTCTGCTGTTATATGGAAAACATGTGTCTGGGGGAGTGATGTGGGGCTGTGCAGACTATCTCTATAACCGCGAGCGGCAACTGACCTCTTTGACTTGGGGATGCCCCATTTCCAGGCAAGATGCGAGCCCAAGATAGAGGTGAGCAGCAATCTCGAGTTACAGCTTGCATCGCCCTTCTTAACAAGTCCTAACTTGGAGCGGACAGCTTTAAAATGTGCCAGGATCCACTGGGGAGTCCTTCCAAATCCTGCTGCAAAAGCTTGTTGGATTTTGTCTGGATCAGCCAGGTGCTTGACTGTATCCAGGTGCTGGGGAAATGAAAGCTGGGGAGAGTGTGAGACCAGACAGATTAAACCTGCTGGGGTTTGAATCCCTCCCCAGCTTTCCCCCACTTCTCCCTGTATACAAACACATCCTCCTGATCTGAAAATACTTTCTGGGATGGATTTTGGAGGGGAGGGAGGGGGTGTCTGGGGTCTCTCTCTGCAGGGCATATGGATGAGGTTGGGGCCAGTGGCAGCTCTCTTTTAAAAGGAGCTGCAGAGGCTGATCTCCCTGGGTGAGGCAGAAGAGCTTCCCCTTCTCTCTCTCCCAGCACCTCGCTGGCCTGCCTGCATTGCCGCCCTGACGGCAGCGTCTCACAGCCAGGTTTTGTGTGCCAGGCTTGGGAAAGTTGGATTTGCTCTCCCTAGGCAGGTATGCAGCCGTACAGGCTGAGCCTGCCTTCCCTTCCACACTGTCACCTTCCTGCACCGGAGGTACGGAAGGTGGGCTGGTGTTCAGGGAAGCGCTCACGGGACCTGTCTGTCTGGGAATTGCATCAGATCAACTCCCATTGCTGGACTGCCTGAGTGGTGCTGATGCAGACCAGTAATGTCACCTATAAGAGCTCAGGCTGTTCCAGCTTAGTAGAGCCTTCCTTTTCTGCTGAAGCAGTTGGTTTGGGAAGCACAAAGGGAAGGGAAGGAAAAGGAAGGAAAAAAAAAAAAAGACAACTTTGCTGTAGGCTAGTAGAGAACACATAGCAGATCCAAGAGTGAAAGAAAAGATGAACCTGTTTGCTAATGGAGTTTAAATAGCCTAGTATAAAGCAGATATGCCATGCTTGGAATGGTTTCTCCAAAGCTTTCTGTATTTACTTTATCCCACAGCCTGTTGACATGAGAGATCTGCTTGAGTTTGTGAGCTTTGAGGGGATCAGAGCAATTCCCAGGAACCACGCTCTTGATGCCAGTTCACTGAGCCCGTGACAAATTGGGATGACAAATGCAGGCTGTGAGTCTGTGGATCATTGTGTGCAGGAGTTGCTCCTCAGGTGCAGCGAGTGCCTTCAAACTGATGCCGTGGGACAAGCAGGCAAGGGAGGGATGGGGCTGAGCTGCTGGATGGTGGCCTCTTGTTTGGCTGTGACCCTGCACGGGGCTGTGCAGGACAGGTAGGAAAAGCGACTGGACTCGGTGCTGCCTGGAGTCGGTGCTGCCGGGCAGGATGCAGCTCCTGTTGGCTTCCCTGGACACCCTGGTGAGCACTGCATGCCAGCAGAGAGGACCCTGGGGAGCGCTGGAGCCAGGTCTGTCCCTCTCGGTTTATCGCTCCTGGGCTTGTAAGCAGTTTGCCACAATCCGGTGTGTGCATTTGCAGTCTGGAAAGTGCTGAGCTGGAGGGGAGCAGTACTCCATCCCTGCCTGCAGCGCACCTGCACGGGGGTCTGCAGGCAGGGGGCTTTGCCTGCCTCCCCCAGCACCC
>NW_009627613.1:0-1656 GCF_000690535.1 Cariama cristata
TGGGAAGCCCCTTTGATGTCAAGGGGGGGGCTCTTTGCATCATGGGGCTGTGGAGGGACTGGTGGCATCACCGGGTGCCGTGAAGGGACGGGGACAGGGACGGGGTGGCGATGGAGGGGGGGAACAGCTTTGGTTTTGGCAGCCGCGGTGCTGATGTGGTTTGTGGGAAGGGCCCCACGTCAGACATCTTGCAGCCAGCTCCGACAAGCCCCAGCCTGCCCCGTGCCTGGATCCGATCCTGCTTCCAGCCTCTTTAACCCTTCACGGGGCAGCGATGGAGCTGGGGGGAGATCCCTACCACCGGGAAGGACCTGGAAGCCCGACTTCCCAACCTGCCCTGAAGTGGGGGGACCCCCATGGGGTAACCCCATCTCTATCCTTTGCAGGTGCAGAACCTAAATAACATCGTCTCCTTCCCCCTGGACAGCCTGCTGAAGGGGCAGCTGAAGGACGGCCGCCTGGTGAGTCCCCTCCAGCACGGTCCCCAAGGCTCCAGGTCACCCGTTTGGGGACATATTGCAGCGAGACCCCCGTTCCGGGCTCAGCTCGTGCCCATCACCAGGAGAAGGAAGGAAGAAGTACCCGGGGCTGGAAGGCAGCGGTGAGGGTTGGAAGTGGCAGGAGCAAGGGGTGAAGACCCGGAGGGGACATCCCTCGTCCCCAAGGAGCAGAGCAGGGTGTAATGATGAAAGCCCTTGGTTTCTTCGGTGTCACCGGGTCTTTCGCCTTCCCTGACGGCTGCCATCCCCTCTCTCCTTTTGCTGCAGGACTCCAAGAAGCAGATCGAAAAGGCCTGGAAGGATTATGAGACCAAAGTGTAAGGAACCCACTGCCTCCGGCAAAATCCACCTAATCCCACTCCGCACAAAGGTGTTTTGTCCCAGGGCTGCAGCTGGGCACCGATCGATGCCAGTTTGCCATCAGGAGGGCTCTGGTCCAGCCTTTCCCAGCTAAAAGGGCTAGAGATGTTTCTCGTGATCCCATCGCCACCGTAGAGCCCCCAGCATGGGACACCCCTCGGGACAGGGTTGTCCCCAACCCACCGCCGTCCCATCCCTCAGGGGGAAGATGGAGAAGGAGAAGGAGCGAGCTCGCTTGGCCGGGGTCATCCAGGCGGAGCCGTCTGCGGCGGAGGGGGCCGAGGAGATGCAGAAGGAGCGGCGGCTCTTCCAGCTCCACATGTGCGAGGTAGGGGCTGTGCCAGGCGGGGGGCACACGGGGACGGTTCGACCCCAAGGGGACACAGGGGACCGCTCTGCTCAAAGCTACGTGGGGATATCGGAGCCTGTCCCCGTCCCCACCACCGAAGCAGCCCCACGTGGGTGCTGTGTGGGACCCTCGGCTGTCCCCATCCCATCGTGTCCCTGTGTGGTCCCGGCTCAGGGAACCCCACCCTGTTCCCACCTTGGGGTCCCTGTGGGATGTGGCTGTGAGTGGCACCCATGGGTTACCCTGCAGCGAGGCACCTGGGGGTTCCACCCATGTCCGCCCAGCCCCACTCCTACCCCTCCTCTGCAAAGCCAGAGGCTGGCATTTGGGGCAAAAAGTGAGCTTTTTGGGTAACATCCCAGAGGTTGGCTTTGTGGTTCTGCCCTGTTCTCGAAACCACTGGAAGAAGCTCTTGGTTTTGGTTAGGGGGGCTCACGAGTGGCCCCA
>NW_009627614.1:0-17132 GCF_000690535.1 Cariama cristata
TAATTATAATAAAAATATTGATAAAATAAAATTTGTTTTAAAATATCTTAAATTATTTTTTAAAAATAAATTGCTTTATAAAGTGCTTGTCTGAAAGCGTAAAAAAACCTCTTATGGACTTTGAAGTATCCTCCGCTTTCCGAGCTGGGCTTCCACTTTACAGTGACAATCCCTGTGACTGACAGTTGTGCCAGAGGGAATTCTGCAGATCCCCTTGGAAATGTCTTTTTAAGGCACCGCAGGTGGGCAAGCTGCCTGGCTAATGCAGTGCTAGCAATCTCTGGTGCTTTTTCTCATCTGCCTAAAACCAAATTATCAGCTGTTTCTAAACAGACATTGCTTGTATCAACTGTGACTAGAATTTGTAACCATCATGCTTGAATTCATCGCTGTCACGAATGTGAAAAATATTGCCGAGTCAAGGGCTTCTTTGGAAGTTGCTGAGGAAATAAAACAAAGAGAGGGAAAGGGTTGGGTTTGTTAATTTACATCTCAATCCTTAAAAAGATGGCTCTTGCAAAGCTGCACTGCGTCTCCTTCCTGCAAGTCTGCCTCACATGTTGAGAAAAAGAAAACAAACAATTTTTCTAGAGATTCCTGTACATTAATTGATTATTATAAATAAGGACAGTGAGGATAACATCTGATAAGGAACAGAGTGGTGGTTCCAAAAACAGCAGGTGATTTAGCCGTATGACTTCCATCAAAATTTATATCTCTCTAAAAAATGCTGTAGTCCTTATTTTCTTTTTCTTTTATTTTTCTCCTGCACAAGCAATAAACTGACTTAGAAAAGTGGTAATGGATCAAGTTCTGTTCTGGTTCGGGTTTTGGTTTTTTTTTTTCCTTTCTTAAATTATCTTCCAGGCTGCTAGACTCTGCTGTGCCAGTCCAACAGTAATTTTGTGTATCCCGTTACAAAACGCGCAGTAATTTTGTATATCCCGTTACAAAATGCGCGGGACTGCTGTATAGCACAATAAGCTGCTTAAGAAAACCAGTCATTAGAAATGAGCCTTTTGGAGGTAGAGACTGAATAGGAGAAAACACTGAGCAATTAACACATACGTATTGTCGACTCCAGATTACTGAAATGGTTTTTCTCAATAACTTTCAGCTGGGTCAAATAGTCATTGCCTGGCCACAAATCTTGCATACCAAATGTGAAGATGAAAAGGGCTTTATTGAGGATTGTAAGGTGTGGGCCAAAACTGGATTTATTTTGGAAAGTACATTCCAGCTTTAACTACTAAGTATCCTCTACTGCTTCAAGATTTTCCCACAATTATTAAAAAAAAAAAAAAAAAAAGGCTTATTTTGGCTGTATAATTTAGTGGTTTCTACTAAAAACCTTAGTGCTTTCTATTAAAAAACTTAGTGGTTTCTGTCCAAAAACCTTGAGTTGGAAGACCTATTTTGTGTCAGGATAGATTTTGAGGTCTGCATATTACTTTGTGTGCATCAATAATTATTTTATTTCTATAATACCGTTTAGCCAAGGATCTCAAAATACCCAATTAAAACTCCAAGTAAAATTGGTGAGGCATTTTGGGGCTATAGGCTGTGGGAATACTCTAAGGGATAATGCTGCTAGAATAATTATGCTTGCATTCATTAAAATATGTATTAGCAATGATAATTAGTGGTATATTTAAAATCCTGCTGTATAGCAGAAGAAATATTAACTATTCACTCTTAGAAAAGCCTTTTCTACTTGTTAAGCATACCCAACAAGATAGCTCTCTTTCTTTGATTCAAGATCTGAATTTCCTGCTTAATTTATAAAGAGGAGTAGACAAACCAATTTTCCCAAACAGTGTTAGCATGCCTTCTTCCATACCTGAACAGAAGTAAATCTCATTATATAATATTTGTTCAATACTCGAAGACATTTACAAAGAAGTCAGGCATGGGAATGCCTGAAGCTGGAAGAGTACATAATAACAAGCCCCGAGTGCTGGCGTATGACATGTCCGAGAGAAAGGGATCGCTGTAGGCATAACCATCGCTTCTGAGCTGGAATACGGGTAATGATGTGGAGAGCGTGGTCAACTCAGGAAGGCTTTGATTCTTGTAGGCAGGACACTAGATGAGAATATGCGCCTATATAAGAAGCTGAACCAGTATGATTACATGCTTTTTTTCTAGAAATTTTAAATTCCCCCACCACTGCCCTTGCTTTTTGTTGTTTTGTTTTGTTTTGTTTTTTTCCTTTTCTGTGCCACTGGAGTCAAGTCTATATAGCATACTGCTGTGGGAGGAATCAGGTTTTTGTTAATCTCCTCTCATCATATTCACAACAGCTAATTTTGCATGGCACTTACTGGCATAGTCCCTGCTGTGTAAGTTGGATTCATTTAATCAGGTTATTTACTTTTCTGTCCCATTCTCTAAATGGGTAGAAGTTGCCATAGTCTAGCTGCAAAGGATACCATCATCTCTTCATGGCTCCTCATAGTTTATTAGTTAAAGGCACTGCTTTGTTACAGACATTTTGTCATGTGCTCTTTGCTTAGAAATGAACTTTCTGCTCAGACCAGTGTAGCAATCATCAGATGTCATCATTGGTTTTTCAAAATGGGAGAGATTTAACCAGATCTCTTTGGCTGTAGAAATTAAACTGTATGCAAACAAGAGATAAATTTGATGGTAACACAAAGTGACTGTGTCTTCTGATCTGCAAGATATTTACATTGATCATGCTGTATTGTAAATTGTAATTTATGAATTGGTAATGCACAAACAAATGTACCTTTACAGATAAATACATCATCTTTCCTGGTAAGTTGGAACTGGATAGGAAACAAAAGCTTCTTAGAATACAAACATTTCTTGATATTCAGTGGTGGTTTGGATTCATACAAAAATGAAGTCTCATTGCAAATCTTGAATTGGTACTGACCTAACGTGAGGGCAAAGGAGTAAGATTTGTTCAGAACTATAGTTTTAAGCAGTGTTACCCCATGTGTATTGAACAATGTGGGGCTGATCTCCAGTATATATGTGTGTGTTTATAAATAAAGAAAGAAACAAATATGTGTATGTCAGCTGTTCTGTACAGGGAACCTCGATTTCATGAACTGTAGTTCACTTCATTTGACGACAAAAGGATTCCTTGAATGACTGCATAGTATTGGAGAAGATTTTATCCTGTAAATATTGGAATATTTATATGAATAATAAAACATTTCCCATTCTGCTTTTATTAAAGGAAAACCACTGCAGAAGAATAAAAATCCTAGGGGATTGTTACTACTGTGTATCAGGACTGACCCAGCCCAAAACAGATCATGCCCATTGTTGTGTTGAAATGGGACTGGATATGATTGACACCATCACGTAAGTACTGGGCACGGTGAACCTGGATGGAAGTGCTACACCAAATTCTGTGTGGCATTCGGGAGGAGTGTTCTCAGAAAACCAGCAGTGTCTGTCAGCACTGCCCACCTCGCAGTTCCCACTGTTGCATTCAGGTCACAGGATACTGATTTTAGGAAGGGTCATTCTAGACATCGATTTTCCACTCCATTTAATTGCTGTGAGGCAAAAGTGCACAAATATGAGTATGTAGAGGCACATACATGTACTGACTAGGGGATAGAAAGCTACTAGGAAATAATGAAATATTCCTATTACCATTTGCCAGAAAGAAAGGAGTCCAATTTCTTGTTTTACAGCAATAAACACTGCTCATTTTGCACACCCGTATGTAAACTCAAAGCCAGCCCTGATGTATGCATGTTGTATTCGTGTTTGTATTCTCAAAATGATAGCTTGCTGATTTCTCCTTTCTGTATGTTGTGTTTAAACCTTTAATTTATCCCGCTTTCCAGAAATGTAATGTGAAATTCACTTTGCTAATCAGAAGAATTTTTTTATGCTTGAGAGCTCTGCATTGATCATTATTTTACCAAGGCGAAAAGTGTGAATGTGAGAGAACTGTGAATGAGTTTTTAGCGAGAGCTGGAGATCTATTTCATTACATAGGAGGAAAGGAATAAAGATGGGAAATTTCTTTGCTACTCTATTGCTCTATATGTGCGCATGTGTTTTATAGGGAGGCTATAGGAGGGAGTACACACCTGTATTCATTCAGTATATAAATGTGGGTCCCGCACTTTAAGAAAGACCTTGAGGTGCTGGAGCGAGTCCAGAGAAGGGCAACGAAGGTGGTGAAGGGTCTGGAGCACAAGTCTGATGGGGAGCAGCTGAGGGAGCTGGGGGTGTTTAGGCTGGAGAAGAGGAGGCTGAGGGGAGACCTGATCGCTCTCTACAACGACCTGAAAGGAGGGGGTAGCGAGATGGGGGTCAACCTCTTCTCCCAGGCAGCCAGTGATAGGACAAGAGGGCATCATGTGAAACTGTGCCAGGGGAAGTTCAGGCTAGAAATGAGGAGGCCTTTCTTCACAGAAGGGATGGTTAGGCATTGGAATGGGCTGCCCAGGGAGGTGGTGGAGTCCCGATCCCTGGAGGTGCTTAAGAAAAGACTGGATGTGTCACTCTGCCATGGTCTAGTTGACATGGTGGTATTAGGGCAAAGGTTGGACTCAATGATCCCAGAGGTCTCTTCCAACCAAATTAGTTCTGTGATTCTGTAAATACTGCTCAGCACAGGGCTATTGCATTTGGAATGAGCTTGCACAAGTGTGTCACATCAGGGCCCTTAGCCCATTCAATATTGGAAAGTGTTTGGCTACTGTTTCCAGTAGCCAGTTCTTTCTCTCTGTTGTCAGCTCAACTGTTGCGAATATGGAGTTGACTCAATGTTCTGCTTCCCCTCACTTAATCCTGAAGTTTTTTCATTGTATGCAGAGAAGACCTGCCTTCTTTGTGAATGTAAATAGACCGCAGTGTAATCTCAATTTAAAAATGAATAGTAAACTATTAAATAAAGAAAAAATCATAGAATAAGCAAACATAAGGCTTATGAATTCAAATTATGCATCTTTGATTTGGAACATTTCACCTTCTTTCTTGTTTCTAATAAAGCTTTTGCCACATCATATATTTCATGTCTTCTATTTGTACATGAGGATGTTTATGCATATATATACACACAAAGATGTTTCTCTAAAACCAGATTGTGCTCATTTCTGGAGAGTCTTGGTGTTATAGAAGAATGTATTATGATCCTCTCACAAAGTTCATTGTAAGTTTTGCTCAAGAGAGTTAGGTTTATCTCTATGGAAGTAGTGGCTAGTTGTTCAAACCCTGCTAATGCCTTAGGGGAACACAGACATTACCACACATCCTTGTTGCTTCATATCAACCTTAAACTTTTCTGTGAACCTGGATTCACAGAGCTTTCTTTGCAGAGGACTTGACAGCATAGAAAAAAGGAGAGAAGCACTTAAAGCAGTTCAAGGCTGATTCTCATTTCTAGCTCAGTCCATGTGTTTTTATGATAATGTTAATTTATAAAATCTCCCAGAGTGTGAAGAGTTGGGTAAATGAATCCATATTCTCCCTCTCATTTGATGCAAGTTCATCATCTTTGTAAACATTGTAAAACTGATAAAAGACTTTGTAATCTATGATAATATGTGATAGTCTATGATACTATAAAATCCTAAAATAATATCCTAAGTCTGTAAATCATGTATATGTGCATTCTTTCAGCGGTATATGGATACTCCATTTATAAGGAATCATGGGTCTTTAGAAGCATAGTTATATATACAGTCTTTGTGCACATTTTCCAAAGTCTTTTTTTTTTCTTTAGATCCCTGAAAAGCAGTAGCTGATGCTCTCATCCTCTTGTAAACCTGGCATTAATCTTTAATTCATTAGTTGTGCTGTGTTTCATATATACAAATAAGGTAGTGATATAACTGTCTGAACTTCCATTTTTTGAATGTTTCAGTTTTACTAATATTAGAAATGAAACATGTTCCCTTTTTATATTATCTTTTATTGGCTGCTGCCATGATAGTGTAAACTTGAAAAAGAAGATAAATTAAAAAGGAAGGAATGAACTGGGACTGTTCAGCCTAGAGAAGAGAAGACTCAGGGGGAATTTACCAATGCATACAAATACCTGATGGGAGGATGTAAAGAGGACAAAGCCAAACTTTTATCGGTGGTATCTGGTGTCAGGGCAAGAGGAAATGGGCACAAATTGAAATACAAGAAATTCCATTTAAATACAAGAAAAAACTTTTTTCCTGTGGAGGTGGTCAGTTGCTGGAGAGGTTGCACTGGAAAGTTGTGGAGTTTGCATCCTTGGAGAGATTTAAAACCCAGCTGGACAGAGTCCTGGGCAACCTTCTGTATCTACCCCTGCTCTGAGCAGAGGGGTTAGTCTAGAGGATTTCCAGAGGCCCTTTCCAGCATCAGCAATTCCGTGATTCTAAGTGGATGGGCTGTGGTGTGTTATCTAGACGTATTTAGTCAAAGGTTGTGGTAGAAGATAATTAACTGACAACTTCAGAATTTTATTTTTTAAAGAATCCATAAAATGTAAATCTTTAGTGTAGTCAGTGGTGAGAGCATGGTGAGAGGGCAAGATGGAGAAGAGGCAAGGTTATAACTCAGTGCCAGATTTATTTAGGGTTGTTGAATGGCTAGAGATCTGTTCTGCATCATTTGTACATCAGCAGAATTAATTAATCCTAATTATTTTTTTCAGTGAGGAATTAGTAGCATGAGTAAGGACTGTAAGATCCAGGCTCAATGCATATTTCTTCTCTTAGTTAAATGAATGTGCCTGTTCTGCTTATGTTAGGAAACAGGAAGATGGTGCATTCCAAGTACCATTGCTCTTGATGGCAGTACTATTTTTTTCTTTTACTGCAAGTGGAGCATCATCTGTTCAGATATTGTTGGATTCTGGGTGAGGTTCTTTTGTTGACGAAAGCATGTGGCTAACCCAACTGCACAAAAAGCTTCAAACCAGGAAGATAAGTTCTTCTGAAGATTAGGAAAAACTTCTTCACTCCTTCACAGAGACCAAATTTAGAAGATGGATTCTCCAGATTAATTTGTTTGAAAATATGTTGAGCAAATGAAAAGGAGAATTGAAAAGCTTATGATGTTAAAGTTGGAATGCAACATTTTATTTGCTATTGGTATGATTATTAGGTGTTGTTTATCAGTCCCATGAGATACAGAGTCACTTTTGTTTTTAGACTTCCCCCTTTCATCCAGAGTTGGATACCAGCTGGTAGTCTTCTAAAAGTTTATTCACTTCACTGCACAAATCAGGTCTTGGCACTGTAAATTTGTGCTTGGAAGTTGTCATCTCTAGTGACAGGTTTGTCATGTTACCTGGGATAAATAAATAAATAAAATCACTTGAATTATGATTCAGCTGATGGATCTGTCAGAAGTGCCTGTCCCAGAGATATGTGCCACCGAGATGTGCTTTTTCCAGGAAATCAAGGAATAAAAACTTCTAGGGGTTGGTTGATGGATCTGTGATGTGACTGACTTGAATGTTACAATAAGTTCATATAAATTAATACTTTCTGTTCTCTTCATGTTCTGTGTAACTGTTATTTAAGTATCCTAGAATATGGTGCTGTATATGAGTATCATCTCAGAATGTTGCCTCGTTACATTTAGATTGAGATTTTCAGGGTAATTTTGAAAGAACATTATAAAATACTTAAAATTTTCACAATTTCATCTGCCTTCTACAAAGTTTTTTTTTCGAGGGCACAGTTTAAGTCAGACCAGAATCATTATGAGAGGATTTTTTTTTTTTCGTTAAAAAAACCAACAAAACAGATAGTGTTATATTCTGTTTCTATTCCAAAAGAATTTCTGCTGCCAATGCGTTTTGTGTCAGTGCCTCAGTACAGGCCGAGTTTTTGTTCTACCATCATAGCAATATTTAAGTGGGAGTTAAGTGTTGGATACTACCAGTGTTGCTTTCATCAGGTGATTTTTAACTGTCAGGTTTTTGGTAGTAATACAATTAAAATGGTCATATTCAATAGTGCTCCTAATGTGCCAGATGTTGCTCTGACGTGGCAGATATTGTCCTCACCTTGGTTTTGAACAGTGTGTTAGGCCAAGTACTCTCTTCACCTTACTTAAATTGCTTGCCACATTTGAAGTTTCCACTCTGCAGTATTTTACCTTCTAAATAGATATATTTGTTATCTAATTGCCATGTAGAAAATTTTTGCCCAGCTACCCAAGCTCTTCCCTCTCTCCCCCATAAAATGGCTAGAGTTCCGGTTTAAGCTAGCATTAGGGGGGGCAATTTTATACATTCTTAATAATAGTTTGTCTTTCCTTACAGAGCACTTAATCAACTGATATAAATTATATTAAACAATTCTTT
This sequence comes from Cariama cristata, assembly GCF_000690535.1. NCBI lineage: Eukaryota > Metazoa > Chordata > Aves > Cariamiformes > Cariamidae > Cariama > Cariama cristata. Next base: position 8,291 of record NW_009627614.1, read on the forward strand.
GGCTCAGTCCGGAAATGTCACCTCTCAGGAGAGGAAATGTGATGAAATGAGGGAGTTATTTAAATGCACTCGATAACGCCAGAGGGCAAGAAGTGAACTGTGATGTTTCCAATTGGAAATGAGGAGGGAATCTGGGTGAGCAGGATATAAATACTGGATTTGGGACCGGGCCAAAATACTGGGGTTAACATTCGTAAACTTGTCAGAAGTGTAATGGGATCCTGTAATCATTCATGTCGTCACGTAAACGGTACATTTTCACAATACTCGTTCCCTTGACATCTTACTAGGATGCCATTTTAGTACTGACTCAGAGGGAATTGCACCACTAGCTGCATCACTGGCTATGTCTACATTAGCAGGTAGCATGGCACAGTAGGAGCACATCCGTAGATCACAGCAGCTGCTGCTGACCAGTTCAGTTTAACCTAAACATATTACAGGGAGGAGGAGGGGGAGGATTACTTTAGAATAGGTCTCTTCTACCCCCCTGGATTGAATGTTCCTACTGCATGTGGGCTTTGAAGAGGTCTGAAGGAAAGTGTCCATGAACCTTTGCTTCTTAAAATCCAGGTACTCCAGTGCAGTCTATCAGCTTTTCTCTGTGTCACATAGGCAAGTTTATCCCATATGAATGATTCTACCTAATATAGATGACTCCATCAGCCATCCGTGTAAGATCTCACAGATGGAAGTTGGGCTTTTTTTGCACCTGCACATTGCGTTGCAGCTTGGTTGCATGGGACATTGTAGAGGTTGATGCTTGAACTGCCTCCTTCCTACGGGTTTGGTCATTGACTGACCAAAGGCACTGGAGAAGGGAGATGAAGTACAGTGGGCAGTTTGAGGAAGCCTAACTAAAATATCAAGTTTTCCTATGTGATCTTTTGTCCAAGGAAGAAGACAGAAGCACTGACTTCCCTAATGTCAACACTGCTGATGCTTTTCCCCTGGTCTTCTAGAGGTCTGGGGCCTGGGAAAGTTTGGACTGGCAGGAGTGAGTTGACCTTGAATTCTGGGAGAACCAGCAACTGCATTTTCAGCAGTGGAGAATGTTGTCTACCATTGATGAAAGCTTAGTCAGCTTGCTCCTCTGTCAAAGAGAGCCTCTTGACTGCTGAAGCCATCAGACCTTCACAGCCCAGGCTCTCTGCCCTAGCTCTCTGCTGCCATGCTCCAGGTGAGCAACGTACTGGGAAAGCATGCAGCTCTGGTCAATATTTTATAAAATAATCCACCACAAAAAAAACAAAGAAACCAAAAAAACCCCTGAACCTGACCTGGAGAAACAGCTGCCGAAACAGCAAAAGTTTTCAAAACAGAAAACTTAATTGCTTGAGAGGCCTAACATGGCCGCAGCCTTGTGGGAAGACAAACGGGAGGGAGGGCAAGGGGGCCTAGCGTATGGGCATTACTGGGTTCTCTAGGCCGTGGCCAGCAGCCTCTCCTCCCACGGCCTGCCGGGCTGACAGAGGAGTTCACAGAAAGATAATCTTTGTCATTAACATCCAAGAGCTGACCAATTCCTGATGTAGTTGAAATGGAACTGACACAGAAATATTTAGGGAGATGTGCAAAATTAAGTGCCACACTTAGAACCGCACATATATAAAAAGCAAACATATGTAACTGAAGCAAAAATCTTGAATCTTGTCTGTACTTTTAACTGGGAAACATCTATTTCTATGCAGGTATTTTTAGACCCAAAGAAAAGCCTTAAATAACTTATAAGAAATGGGATGCAGAGCTTTTTTTTTTTTTTCCTTCAAATGCAGCACAGGTCTGGAGCTGTTCTGCAGATGATCTAAATGACTTTGATAGTTTGTAGCAGCACATGAAATATTTGTAGGTAAGGAGAGAACTAAAATTTAAAGGCTTGGTAGGATACTTGAGTTGTCAGGATAGATGGTTATCTTATTAATCACTTACATAAACTCTGCAAGCTTCTAGTTTAAAAAGAATATGTTTTTCAATTTCCATTTGTTTCTGGGCATACTTTTGTGTTAACATTTGGAAAACTTTTGAGTATGTTATATCTGATTCTGGGAGAGAATAAGTTATAATGAATAATTTATTTGAGAACCTTTTCTTTTTCCTATGCGTGGCTGGTTTGTGAAGTGCTGGTATTTTTTCAGAAGTGTATTTATAATTTAAAATGCATTATTGGACACTTTTGTGATATTTTAGTGCAGAAATGATGATGTTTGGGAATATGATTGTGGTACTGCTCTGATTTTATATTTGAAGCCTATTCTTTATATATCACTTAATATTTCTGATTTTTGATAGTTGAGTGGGGTATATTCATGGAAATTAACTGCATAAAGGGCAGACAGGTCTTCAAGGTAAATTCAAAATTTTAATGAACTGTTGGTGAACGTTTTTTTCGTACTTAAATTTAATAATGGTGAAAGTACCTCTGAAACACTGTCATTTCTGGAGAAAATGTAGAAATGCATTCTCGATTTAGACTTTATACTAAATGACAATTTCTGGAAATCTTTTGTTCAAAACATAAAGTGTTTTCAGATTCTGCTTTATGGTTCATTGGTACATTATACAGTCCAGCTTGTTTAACAAGGAGTATGATCAGCCATGTTGTATTTCTCTGCTCATTTCTTTTCATTTACTTTTTTTTATGCTATTCAAATTTCTAAAAGCAGATGAAATTTCCCCCTCTCTGTGAAGCCAGTTGGGACAAAGCAAGGTCAGACGTCTGGAGTGGTCTTTATCAATGTCTGAATTTCACTGTCTTTCCGCTTACATTTAGCCTGAGGTTTTATATACTGTTTTAAATGGGAAAAAAAATTGACATTCATTTGCAAACAAATTCACACACTTGCAGGTTCACCAACAAAGATAATTACATAGCTGCTTAGTTATGTGAGAGAACATATATAGACAAGCAAGGTGTAATCGTGAAGGGCTTTGGCTTGCAGGCTGTGGTCTTGGTGTAAGCTCAGTCCGTTAATGGCACAATACACATACACAAGTGAAGATACAAAGGTTAAGTTGTCTTTAAGTGGCTGATATTATTAGCTCCTTTCATTTCCTCAAGGCTTTGTCAAGCAGCGTGCACAACAAGCCCTGTAACTCTGGAGTCCTTTTAGGACACCTTGGAGTCATTTTTGAGGCTTGACTGGGAACAGATAGTGAATAAAGGAAAGCTGACTTGCAGTGAGTAGAAATAGGACAAGGAAATATTTAATCTTTCAGAAAGCTGTGCATAAGCTTTTCTGTGCTGTTGCATAAAATATGACTGAAAAATGTGGTATGCCCAGATTCCCTCTGGGGACAAATGAGATCTCCACATTACTCACATTAGTGATGGCTGACATGGTGTATACTTCAGCACTTCGCGGTTAGAGAGTTCCTTACTTAAACTAAGACCAAGTATCTCGTGCTGCTCACCCCACATCTTGACCTATGCTACCCTTTCTGTTAATTGTATTTAAATAAGTACAACTATACAAAAGACAAATACAGTGACTACTCTTGAAATAGCTGAAAAATTCTTCTAAAAACCTCTCTGCCAAATCCAGTGTAGCTGGATGATAATTTAAAAAACATATATTGGTCAAAGAAGATCAAGGGAAAATTATAGCCAGAGCCTCAGTTTAAGATCTTCTACTAACTGCATTGGAAAATTTAAATTTAAAAACCTAATGAAAAGCAAATCTTACACTGATCAATTTCCTTTATTCACCGATATCATCTCTTTTTGGACTGCAACGTAACTGGAATGCCAGGTGTCTCTGTTACAGAGAGAGCGGCAAAGATTTATGCACAGCATTACCTCGGCGTGTAATGTGTAAGACTATTAGCTTCAAGGCTCCTTTTCAGTGTTCACAAGTCAGCGCAGGGTACGACTTACAGCGTGTCCTGCGTTCACAGAAATGAAGAATCCTTCCTTACTCTGGCACCAAAATTAAAAATGCTTTTAATAGCGACTTTGCCAATTAATTCCTCCTTTCCCAGCTACACGATGAAAATCTCTGAAGGTTAGATTAAATTTACAGGTGCAAGTCCATAGTTACAGGTGGTTTCTGTGCCACTCTTGCAGGAGCTTTGGAAAGATATTAGTGTTTATAATCATTCTTCATCTGCTGTTCTTGCACTGATTTATTGGTTTCATCATTTTCTTTGTCCTGTCCTCCTGTAACTGGGTAATTGAACCGATAAGAACATAGTAGAGTGGAGTCATTGCTTATCCATTTGCCTTCTCACGTCTTCTTACCTCTTTTCTCCCAGAAACTGTAAGTGTTTAATATGTCTGTGCCTGTTCAGTCTCACCACAGGAAATGATACTAAGCTGAGCATACCATGAAAGTAAAGGCGCAGCACAACTCTGTGTGATTACAGTTTCCTAGCAGTAACATAGGATGAAAATATCCGTTGAAAAAAATATCATGAAATACTAAATAATATCATCCAAGATGACTGACAGTCCGAGACACTTGGGTAAAAAAATGTTAATTTTTAACTGAGTAGGTTTTCATTCAAGTGAAATTTTAATTAAATTATAAACTTAGAGAACATCACAAATCTAAACTGTGACAACTTCAATGAGACAATAACTTTTTTAGAATTATTTTTAACCCTCTGTGCTGCACAGAAAGGAAGTGTTGGGGTCCATACTATGCTCTTTTTCCAGATTATTTTATATTGTTTTAATTGCAAAATAAATGCTATTATCTTGAGATCAAGCCATTGCAAACAAAAGGAGTAAGGAAAATAAAGTTTTATTTTCGTATTATAGATGGAGAACTGAAACAGGATAAAATTACTGAGTCACAATGAACTGTGGCAAAAGAGGAAAGAAATTAAATGCAAGTCTTGAGTGACTCGGGCTTATCTTTTACACACAAGACCAATCTTTTCCTTAGTGTTTAATATTAAACTCCTTCATGATGAAATTCAGTTAGCCCATATAGAATCAAGCATGATCTTTATATGAGTCAAGTGTATGTGGGGTGGGGTAAAAAAGAATTAGAGAGAGGAAAAAAATACCAACCAGTAAACCCAAGGCTAGAATAAGGAGAAATATTAACAGAGATTTTTGGTAAAAAGAAGCAGCCAGGTAGCCCATTTTAATACTGAGTTGAAAGCAATCTGGAGTAATGGTAGAACTGAAACATTTGCTTACTCACATGTCAGGTTAAAATTAAGCCTAATAAGATAGTTTCAAAAATCTTCTTTTGATTCCAACAATCATGTTGTGGTTAAAAAAAACTGCTGAAATAAATATGCATTGGGAAAAAGGAACATTTATGACAACAAAAAGTAAGTATGTGTGAGATGCAAGATAAACGGAAAAGTGCAGGAGTTAAGCTGGCTGTCTGTGAGTTATTTGAGTTACAGCCAGAAAGTTCTTTGTCTGTCTCCCAGTAAAATATCTAAGTTTCTGTAGGACCATGATAGCAAACTGCAAAAGTGGTAAACAAAACCTAAAAGTTATAGTCTTAGGGGAGTTTTGTGACAAAGTAATTTACTACACTTGCTTTATTGTCCTTTTTTGTTTTTTTTTTCTTTTTTTATTAAATGTAATGAAACATAGCCTTTTCTGGATTTCCTTGAGACCTGGAAAATTAAATTTTAATGCATTACATCAAGAAATTTAGAAATATTGAGATTTTGCTTCAATAGTAATTAAAGTATGGCCAAGAAAATGATTTCTTTGGAATTACAGTTGGGGCTTTGAAACTAGTGACGGAAAAGAACAGTACCTGAATATATCATTTGATATTTTTAAAAGATCCTGTCTATTCAGTCATGTATATATATGTTAATTTTGGGGGAAGGAGCGAAAAAGAAAATCAATAGCAATGTTATTGTCTAAAGACTAATATTCTGATGCTGTCTGTTCCAGATCTGTTGCAGAAGCCACAGAGGTTGATCTCAACATGAGAGTTGGATTGCATACAGGCAGGGTGCTTTGCGGGGTCCTGGGCCTCCGAAAATGGCAATATGATGTCTGGTCAAATGATGTGACTTTAGCTAATGTAATGGAAGCTGGAGGACTGCCTGGGTAAGTCTGAGAAAGAACCACAGAAAAAGAAACAGAAACCTGTATGAGTGAAGAAATTATTTCCTTCTTTGAGGCATTTGCAGTGTGATTGCTATTGATAAGGATTGTGCTCAGTAAGCAATCAGTGTGTTATGTGATTTATCCTGTGAGAGTCTCCAAATGATCTTGATATTTACATTAGTAATAGGTTAGATTAGAAGTAAAACATTTCCAAACGAAATCCTTATTAGAAGGCGCCAAATATAAAGAGTAGGAATGAGGCTATGTTAGGAATGTAGGAATGCTAGACTTTCACCATTTCATGTTATAAAAGTAAAACCCTCTAGTTATTCCAGGAAATTTTTACCCTTGCACCTCTACACGTGTGTGTGTGTGTGGGAGGGTGTGCCTTACTCCTTTTACCTGGCAAGTTTTCCAACACAGTAGTGTGCTATAGAAAAAAAAATACCTGTTTATGAAATCAAATATTGATGGTGTGTGTGCAAATGATACAGTAGCACATAAACCTGCAGCCAACCCATGGGGCATGTCCTGGAATTTTAAGTGTCATAGAATCATATAATGGGTTGGGTTGGAAGGGACCTTAAAGCCCATCCAGTTCCAACCCTCTGCCATGGGCAGGGACACCTTCCACCAGACCAGGTTGCTCAAAGCCCCATCCAGCCTGGCCTTGGCCACTTCCAGGGAGGGGGCAGCCACAGCTTCTCTGGGCAACCTGTTCCAGTGCGTCACCACCCTCACCATGAAGAATTTCTTTCATATATCTCATCTAAATCTTCCCTCTTCCTATTCAAAGCCATTCCAAAGTACTCCTTGGACAGCCTTGGATCCAATTTAAATGCATGGGTGTGTTTCTGTGTGCAACTCACATTTGGACTGGGATCTGCCATCCTATGTTGGGTTTTTACAAGATGATGGTCTGCTGAACAGAGGGACAAGAGAACTTCTTAATTTTTGTGATTAATATGACCAAATTTATGTTTGTTACGTATGCCTTAGACAATTTTGGCAGTGTATTTTGTATGTTCCTTACCTTAAGGCTTTCCAGTGAAAAAAAATCTGAACACATCTTTAATAGAGGAAAGCAGTAATAGCTTTCCAGATACCTTCTGTGAAGATGTTTCAAATATAAGGGGTCTTTCAGGAGGAAATGTGAAGACAATTTTCAGGATAAGAAAACTCATGAATAGTGTCAAAGGTGGCTGTGGTACCAAAACAAAGTGGATTAGAAAGCTGCCTACAAAACAGAGTGAGGAAATGAAACAAGTCAGAGACATGAAGGGGAACAGAAAAACAAGTTTCTCCTTTATGCACAGGAGAGAATTGGAGTGTGAAATCATAATTTTCAAACAGCAAGATGTTTTTCCAAGGAGGCAGTGAAGGAAACACTTAAGAAAGCTACCTAATGTGGAAGATGATGTGCAGAGTTTCACTTTCTACAAATGAACAAATATGCAAATGTTTGAACAGTCAACGGTTATCTTTCTGTTCACTCTGCTGAAGTTCAGAAATATTGTAACAGAAATATTTCTATGTTCTATTTGGCTAAAAAGACAAAACAAAACTTTTTTTTATGTTTTGCACATAATTTGACCTCTTTATGATCTTCTGCACAGGAGTGTATTTCAGTAGCGACTATCTCATAATGTATCTTTGATTTAAAGAACAATGTCCAATTTTTCTCTCTAGGAAAGTTCACATTACAAAGACCACCTTAGAGTGCCTAAATGGGGACTACGAGGTAGAGCCAGGATATGGTCATGAAAGGAACAGTTTCTTGAAGAAGCATAATATCGAAACATTTTTTATTGTGCCATCCCATCGTAGGAAGGTAAGCTCCACAAATTCTAGCTTGTTCTGTGACATGTTTTCGTAATTTAACAACTGTTCTGTGATATTCTGAAAGCAGAGGCAATACTGGTATTTCTTATTTCTAAAAGCTTTTCAAACACTCTTGAAATTAGATCTTTTGGTTTTGACTGAGGCAGGAATGTTAAAAAATCTAACTTTGAACTTTACATAGAGAAGATGATCAATGTACTTTTGAAGTCAAAAAATAAAATAATTTTTCCCTTTACCTCCCCAAAAAAGAAAACTGTTGTTTTATTCAGATTCTGTAATCATTCTGTCAGAAATTCTATGATATGTTACTCTAAAAATTTAATTCACTCTTCCTTTCCTCCTCCCTGTAAAAGGGTGTTTTAGAATATTAATGCTGACAGCTTGGATATTTTTCTTCTAGTTTTCTTTACTCTTTCATTCCCATATTCCCATGCCATTCTACTTATGCGCTCCTAACTCTTTCTACAACCACTTCTGATACTGCTAGCTCCTTTACTGGGCCTGGAGGATTACTCAATGAATAGACAGAGAAAAAGTAGTATTTACAGACATGTCAGGCCCACAGCAGAAAAGTCAGTGAAATGAATTCAGCTGTGATTGAACTAACATCCCCTGGAAGTCTGTAAAAGCTGCCATGTTGCCGAGCTGTACAACACAAGCCCTTTTATCCAGGTCAGAGGACGAGGCTGCAGTCAACCATCCTGCTTTCAAATGTATATACCACAGTACCACCGATCAGGTACTTGTGCTGAAGCTGAGTAAATTTTCTAAGATCATTGCAACAAATAATATATTCTCTGTCCAAAACCTGCATGTTTTTTTTCTCCTGCTATGTTGAGCTGCTCATGACAAATTCAATGTTTTCCTTGCTTGCTGTGTCACCTCAGACTCCCACAATGATTTTGATCATCCCTTTATTATAGCTGCCCTTCACTCCAAATTTTCTTAGAATCATAGAATAGAATCATAGAA
>NW_009627615.1:0-713 GCF_000690535.1 Cariama cristata
AGGAAGGCAGCGGCACCCCGGCATCACCCGTGCTCCGCGGCGATCGATCGCTCGTTCTACAGAGTGTTTTTTTACAAGGAACAAACAAATTGTTTTGCAATTTCTGGCTTTTAATGGCTCAATCTGGGCTAAATGAGCCGTCAGGGTGACGGGGACACAGCAGCCACTTCCTCCAGCACGATGGGCTCAGCAGCCCCTTGACGCAGGTTCACAGTCGGACCCGCGGGCGCTCAGCCTGGCCTTTCTTAGACCTCGCCTAACAAAGCCAGGTAAGCCCCTGCTCACAGCACCCCTGGGTTCGGCTCTCCTGGGCTGTGCTGGCAGAGGAACGCCGGGCTGAGGTGATGCCCCCCTCTTGCATCTGAACGGCTGCGGGGAGCCTGGCAAACCCCGGCGGGGAGAAAGCCCCCGGCGCAGGCAGGGGAAGTTGGATTTTTGGAGCAGAAGCAGACCGGAGATCGCGCTGCGTGGGTCTGCAGGCACACACAGACCCCCAGCGTCAGCACCGGCCTCAACGCTGCCCGCGCCCCCTCTCCGAGGCGCAGGCAGGGCTGGGGGTCGCCGGCCTCCTCAGGGCTCTCGTAGGGCTTTGCGTAATTGTGGCAATTTGGTTTCCAAGACCAAAGTCTCCCAGGAAAGTAAATGGCAGCGGAGTGAACCGAGTGCTCCTCTGCAGCACGTAGAAAAGGGGTGGAAAATCGGGATCATCGCAG
>NW_009627615.1:792-2857 GCF_000690535.1 Cariama cristata
GGTGGAAAGTAACCCCCCCAAAAACCCCGCAGCCGGCAGGCTCCCGTCTGCAGCCACAGCCTCACCTGCCCCGGGAGGGATGGGGCCAGGGGCACCAGGGAGGGAAACTCAGGGATTTTCTGCACGTTTCGTTACAGATTTCAGCGAGCTTCGTGTCGCTCTTGTGCAGAAGGCACTTGCCAGCCCCCGTAACCAGAGCTGCTCCAAAAGGGCACGTTTTACCCAAAGCGACTTCGTTTATGCTTGTCGGGGGGACGCCTAAGCTCAGAGAGGAAAAAGGCCCCCCAGCCCACGCCTGGACTGCAGAGCCCCCCCCCTCGCTGCAGCGGTTTCTCCCTGCGGGAAGCAGAAGTGCTGACTCTCCAGTCCAGCCTTACGGGAACCAACACACAGAAGCCCTGGTGCGAGGGTTAAGGAACTCGGGCCCAGGAAGGGAATGACTCAGCACCCACCCGCTGACTCACAGGCTGTTTATCTCAACCGTGGCCAGGGACCAGAAGACAGCACCAAGGGTGCTGGTCTTCCCACTCCTGCAGTGGGTCACAGGGGGAAATGCTCCCCAGAACCCCGCAGAGCTCCTGGGGGCTGCACATCCCGCCCCAGCGCTGCTCCTACCAGGCTCCTGCTCCAAAAGCAGCAGAAGCACTGAGCCAGCGCCACTGCTTACAGACAGCAAGGCACTTCGGCTCCAGAAAGCAACTGAATCCACCAAGCAAATGCTTTTGAAAACCATTTTTATTTAAATAAAACTTTAAATACATTACAGAAAACATTAAAAATGAAACCAAAGATCTGTTGCTTCACAGGGCATTAGGCAGCAGTTGCTAGTAACACATAAGCTCTGCGGCTCTGTCTACAATGATACTCGTTACATTAGTCCAAAATTGATCCCTTGTCAGAAGTTTAACCCAAGGTAACGGTTCCTTCAAGTACACTAGCCTGGCATCCTGGGGCTTGCAGGGTACCAGCACCTGCCAGGCCTGAATTGCAGACATCCAGCCTTGAAGTCACTCTTCAGTTACTTCTCTTGTTCAAAGTCAAGCTTCCCCAAAGCCCTCTGCCACCAGGAGCCAACACTGCCCAGAGGGAAGGCGCTATCTCCCCGTGCCATGTCACAGCTCGCGCTCGGTGCCTCGCTCCGGGTAGGACTGCGGGAGGCACCGCGAGAATTACCGTCCATCGGAATGGAAGAGCAGCTGGACTGAGGAGCGATCCGGACAGTCTCTGGACTGACAGGCCGAGTCCCTTGGCTTAACTTGGAACATCTGGTTACTTTCAGCTTCAGGCTGGACCATGCCAAACGCCCGATTTACCTCTGTTAAATGAGGGACAGCAAGACGAGATAGCATGGGCTCTTGTCAGTTTATTACATCACTGAATTACACTAGTCCAGACTGAACAGTGGACCCAAGATCATTACATTACACAAACCGGCTGGTTTTAAACTTATGACAAGGGACAGATGGGAATTTCATGGTAAGGAAATCTTCTTGCATAAAGCTTCAGTGACCCACAGGCACTTAAAACCCATGGACTTTCAGCTGGTCGTCTTTAGCCAGTCCAATCTGCAAGACAGAAAATGCACTTTACAGCACACTGGAGCAGAGAGGCCTCTGCACACATCCGTACGCCATCTACGCTGCAGAACTGTCAAATTTCTGCTCCCCCCTAAAGTACAGAATGAAGATTAGACCATAACTGCAAAATCTTGCGAGACGGTATTTGCCTCAAGCAAGCGTTTCAACAACAGAAACAGCTCCCTCCATCAGCCTGCTCCTCCAACACTGGGAAAATCAGAACCTGCGTAGTTATTAAGACAGAGACTCGGGTTTAGCTTAACGCTGGGCTACCACGCGCAGACGACCGGAGACGCCCTACCTCCACGAGGAACTGGCATATGTTCTTGCGCTGGTCACCTTGCAACTGAATCACTTCGCCATATTCAGGGTGTTCAATCACAGTACCATTGCAGGCAAATTTCTGCAGGAAAGAGAAAAGCCTCCTTAGCACGACGGGAATGGCAAGCGCCGCTCCCAGAGGCCGCTGCAGGCCCCCGGCCCCCCCG
>NW_009627616.1:0-17649 GCF_000690535.1 Cariama cristata
ATTCCGGCTCGAAGGAGGCATACCGTTTTTTTTTTTTTCTACCCCCCCATGCAAAGTGCTTTTAAACAGTTTCTCTTTAACCAGCTGCAGACACGGTTGATTTTCGCTACGAGATCCAGCTGCGTCGCAAACCGAGCCTCTCCGCTGTGACTCGCTGACTTTCAGGAGGAGCTCTCGGGGCGGGAGCAGAGGACGCAGTGCTTGCTCTGTCACTGCTGGCGCCTCATTCATTTTTAAAGGAAAACAAGATGCATGTTGTTCTTACTCCAACTTACTGCAAACCCTCACAAAGCAAATTACTGCAGGAGGATACTTGTTGAGATCCCTTTGTCTCATCGCACTTAATTAGGAGGTGAAATTCTGAGGGTCTTTTTTCCAAACCTCCTCTCCCCGAAGTGTCTAGACACTATTTTTTCAGACTAAGGAAGTATCTATACATCAACCTACTGCCACAATAGGAATACATTTTCAAATCCAGCCAGGCGATACTTAGCACATGCTAACTCTCTCCGTCAGTGGGAAATGCGTGTCTTTACCAGTGTCTTTCTATTATCTTGCAGGTGCCAGTGACCACGCAGTTATCCCCTAGGATTTCCTTCCCAGCCCTGGGACGGGTGATGCTGGCCTGACGGACTGAGTCCTCTTGTATGAAACTCTCTACCCGTTCATCTCTCTCAAAGTGAAAGGAGAGGCTGGAAGTGACAATTTAGCTGACTTCAGTTCATGGAGGGAAGGAAGGGGATTACTGTTATCTGTGGGCTCTCTCCCTCCTTTGTAACAGCACAATGAAAGTTTTCTTTTCTACAGAAAATGATAGCATAGAAAAAGAAATCAGTAATTTTAACTGTGCTCAGTTTTGCGTGCTTCATCATTTCCTTTAATGATTTTATTCTAAAAAGAGGCAGAAATGTAGTTGTAATTCCTTTTGACTGAAATCACACCCATACCTTAGGTATTCATTCTGAGGGAAGGTAAGTAATGAAATTAAATTACATACAATTATGTTTGATCTCTTTTGGATTAAGCAGCATGGTTTATCCCAGAAACTTCTTGTGGGGAGAAAAGTGCACAAACTACCTAAATAACTGGTTATGTTGGTGGTAGGCCCAAATTTTCTATGATGCCTCTTCCATTTGTTGTTTTGAGTGAATCTGGGTATAACTTAATATCTAAACACACAAAAGAACCGTTCTTTGAGGATACATCCAGCCAAAACGGTTGCCCCTTGTCCATTTTTTCAAATGCTTGGGCTTCTGTGGTCACAGACACTGGATACCACCCTAGTGAGAAATATTCCTGTCTCTTAGCAGGCCCATATTATCCGACACTCTGGGCTGGCTCTTGGACAGATGCAAAACCCCTGAGTGAGATGCTGGCCCCAGGGAAGTTCACAGACGTCTGCCATTGTCCTCAGCAGCATCACGGTTTCATTCTCTGCTGGTGCCCTTGGCTTGAGGACATCGTTCCACACCAGAACTGATGCCAGTAAAACTACTGCATTACATCACTTCATCATGCTGCTGATTTTTTTTATGTAGACAAGCCTTCTGCATTATACAAAGGATTTGCAATGTGTGGCCATAGCTCTGGCTGCTTTGCATAGGTAGGTGCATCTGCTGCAATCCAAGACCTAGTTCCTCCTTGGGGAAACCCCGAGTTGCTGCTTGCCACTTGTTGGGTGGCAAAACCATAATTTTGGACAGCTGTCTGAACAGCTTCTCTAGCTATTACTGGAATGAAGTTGTTGATAGTGTAGAAAAGTAAAGGGAGTGCTACAATTCATATACACAAGCTTTATTAGTCAGAGTGGTTGACAGCAAAGGTGGATTTGAGCACACGGTACTTCACAAATAAGTAAATGGAGCAAAACGGAACAAAAATTTGAGAATCTGAACATTTTGAGAAGATTAATGGATGTGCAACTGAACTTTACACAGAAACAGATCATGTAAGCATAGCTATGTTCATGTTAGGAACTTTTCTGAAAAGCAAACAAATGAGTAAAATCACATTGAAGAGCTAAGTCCTGAAACCGGTATTCACCCTTTCTCCACATGTCCTCAGAATCAGCTGAAGCTGACAGCGGTGAGAGAGACAAATGCCCTGGTACTCTCAAAACTAAATTTCCTCTTTGGAATTAAACCATAGGTTCAAACACTCAGATTTTTAAGCTGCAAATCCTGGAGAACCCACTCAGAGAGGCTTGGTCACTGGTTTATTCTGAGGTTTTTGGCTAACAGACAATACATTGTGGTTCTTCTGTGCAGATCTCCATGTCTGTAAAAGGGCTTTGCAAACACGCAGCAGCTTGTCCATCTTTGCAACACACTGCGAGATCAAGACATAAATCTTACCCAAGAAAAATTTCCCATTTAGAAAGAGCAAATAAGAACCACATGACTTGCAGTACATCTCAAGCCCATGGAGATCATTTCCTTGATTTCAGTAAACTTTGGCTCTGGGCCATAGAGTGGGGTCCTGAGGGACATTGAAGAAGCTGCATGTGAAAAAATTCCCCAGTTGCTTTTGCTAATCTGGAATTTACCTTTCCCTCCCCAGCTTTGGGCCTGCTCTGTAGCTGTTGTTGAAATCAAGGATGCAATTCTCAGTGGCTTCCATGGGAGCAGGCAGAGGAATTTCACAGGGGAAAGGATTCCACGTATAATGTCTAGCTTTACACTAGACTTTTCACCCAATGCCTTCAACTCTCTGCTGGAAATAGTCACTACATAGCATTTGCAGACTTGCACCGCGAGTTTCTCCCCCAGGCAGTGACACTTAGGAAATCACTTTGCCTGCAGAATTATTACGTACTACATGCTCTCCCTATTCCTCCATTTGGTGATAATGTCTTACACCAGTGCAAAGGGGAACAGTGAAGAAAGCCAAAAGATGCATGTGTGTGCTGGGGCAAGTGGGTGCCGGTGTCCCCTGGTACGTGCCCGGCGGACTGCGCTCGGTCTATGTCTCCGCACGGGCACCCTAATACACATGCCGTCTGATCCGGCCACCCAGTGGGAAGACATGTGGCACTTGGCTACTGCTGGGAACATGTCCTCTGAGGTCATATCTCTTCAGCGGCAGGGTGATGTCACCAGTCCCCCCTCCCCTGGGACCGGCGGGATGGATGGGCACATCCCCCGGCACTGCTGGGCAGGCAGGACTGCGGTCTGCATTTATGTACATACGAGTGGCCTCCAAAATTATTTGCAACACACAACCGAGGACAAAGAGGAGCCCATGAGTAGGAGGGGAGCGAGTGCCTGTGCACGCCCCCAGCCATGCTATGACTCCCCTTCTTCTCTGAAGCAGAAAAACAGGGCTGTTTCTGAGGGCAATGTGAGTGTTAGCTTGACCCAGTGCCTGTGCCCAGAGAAGAGATATATAACCTGAACCGGAATTAATGGCTTTTAAAATGTCCGTATGTTATGGGAACTTTAAAGAAATGTTGAAAGTAGTATTTCTTGACTTTGGAGTTATAGCTGGTGCTATGAAACACACTCTTTTCCCATATATTTAGCTGTCACTGAATGACATTTGATGTGAAAGGTGAGAACAGAAGGAAGATAATAATGTTTCACGGCTGCAGGATCCAATTTTAAGGAAGAGAATAACACTTTTGACTAGCTATATATTCACCGGTCTATGTAATTTAATGAAACATTATGTCCCCCTTTGGACTGCAGCACTGTGATTAGAGGATCAAAACCAGCAAATGCACCAAAGTGGCAATTGATATAACATGATCAATAAGGAGAAATTCAGCTGTCTAAGGCCTAAACTACTATGTCAAACCAGTGAAGTGCTAAGTTTAAGATCTAAGAGGTATTTCTTTAGCTCTTACAAATTAGGGGCCTAATTTCTTCATGCTTGCTTTAGCCATAGTCAGATGTATCTCCACTGATTTGTGCAGTGGTACAAATGAACATACACCTCATCCCTACCTCTTTACTTAAAATCATGCCGTGTGCTCTTAAAGCCCCTGTGCCTGGGGCAGAGGGGAGGACCCAGGCTCGCCCCGATGAGCCGGGCTATCAGGACAGTCACTCCTCTGCTGCTTGCTTGCCCTGCCAAGTCCTTGCTGGTCCCACAGCCCCGGTGCCAGCGCTGGCGCAATGGCTCCCAGCCCAGTGCCAGCGGGGCAGCGGGGCCAGCAGCCAGAGGCACGGCGGAGTAAGGAAGCCGGCAGAAAGCCGTTTGCTGGGGACCAATTTCCAGCACATTGCAGCTGCAGTCGGAGAAGCCGGGGCCGGCCAGGATGGGCAGCAGACCCATCCAGGCAGGATCGGGGAAGCTTTGCCGTGGGGCTGTCACTAGCTACGGGGGAGAGGAGAGAGGCTCTGGGGCAGCCCAGGGCCAGCCTCACCCTCCATGGGGCATTTGCTCACTGTCTCCTGGGTTTGCAGCTTGTGCAGAGGAAGACACGGAGCCTGTGTGTGCTTCTGCCCAGAGAAGCTGTGGCTGCCCCATCCCTGGAAGTGTTCAAGGCCAGGTTGGATGGGGCTGTGAGCAACCTGGTCTGGTGGGAGGTGTTCCTGCCCATGGTAGGGGGGGTTGGAACTGGGTGATCTTTAAAGTCTCTTCCAACCAAACGGTTCTGTGGTTCTGTGATTCTGGTGCTGGATGAGGCTCCTGGATTTAGAGTGACCTGCATTGTAACCACCGGCAGAACGATCCCCAAGCACTTTGTCCTGACTGAAGTTTGTAATTGCTGAGGCTAGGCCCTAGCAAGCCACCAGCTGCTTTCCAAAGAGCGTTTCCTCTCTGGGAAGGACAGCCCTGTCTGCTTTGCCACCAGCGTTCCCCCTGAGCTCTGTAAAGTGCATTTCCAGGGCTCCCTCACAGGACTGTTTCACATCCAGCAAAACTGCTCCCTGCGAGGAGTGTTCCAGGGGCAGGGAGACACAGAGCCGGTGTGTCCAAAAAGGGACTCAGGACTGTGTCTGGGAGGGGAAACCACAGCTGAGGGCAGGGAGGAGAGCAACTGTACCAAAGGGAGTACTGTTAGAGGGAAAGACCATGCTGAGCCTGGCAGTTTGAAGCTGTGAGAGACCAGGGTGCCGGTATGTAGAGCTCTGTACTGGCCGTAGGTTATCTCCTTGCAGAGTGCAGGTACCAACCTATTGGAAGTGGCCTAGAGGGAGATTCTGCCTTGATAGGAAATCACTCTCAGGTTACTCTTGATTAGCTTAAAGACAGCTACAAATACAGGCTTTGGAGCTCATCACGTGTTTTTTCTCGCTGTGGCACTCAGTGGGAAGCCCCAACAGGTCGCGTTTGCCTGCTCTAGGAGTCTGTGCGATAGCTCCGGCGGCCGTCCCCTATTAGCTGTGTCTTCTCATTTGCATTAGTCGGCTGAAGCACGATAGGAGTTTCTCCATCTAAATTGGGGAGGAGGACACAAAAATACTTTATGAATCCTTAACTTGCTACCAAAGTCAGGTTTCTTGTTAGCACCACAACATTTCTTCTGCTCTTCTGGCTACAGCTTAACATTGGCTTCACAGACAGCTGTGTGCATACTGAAAAGGCAGCAATGCCCACATCGAGTCTACAAATGCTCTCACTCCTTGTCCACCTGTAATGGCAGATTTCTGGGTGACTATCACTGTTGTTATTGAACTGGACATCAGCTGTACCTGGTGCTTTGCAGAGATTGCAGGATGAGTGTTCCTGCCTGTTCCAATTGCCAGTGCCTGTTCCTGCAAATGTCTGAATATAATGAGTGCTGTTGTGAGTCAGCAAGGACCAACCTTGACAGCATTTGTGAGAATGGGCCAGAAATGAGTCTTGAAGAACGCAAAGGAAGAGGAGAGTTAAAAGGAAAAAAAATGCGTGAGCAGTAATATACTTGAGAAGGAAGAAATCATGTATATCCTGAAAGCCAACTAGTTAAATAAAAATGTTAAATTGCGTTTTGAAGTCTTATGTAACATATACACACAATAGGATTTTGAGAATTACTGTTTTAATGAGTTTGGAACTGCCAAAACCTCATTTTATCACTATATATATTCTTACTGCTTTGTACATTCTCATTCCATGCTGTTATATGTTTGATTTCCTGATATGTCTGTAAAAAATGCATTTGTTGTGGAGTGGAGCAAAGTGAAGTCCTTACAGAGTTCCCTGATGGCTGTTGTGTTCCCTCTGATAATGAACAAGGTTTGGCTGCCCTTCTCCTGGGTCTCTTTCCAACCAACCATTTTTTGGCAGGGGGAGAAGGTGAGGTAAGACTCAGATGGTGACTTTTACAGGTTCAGCCATCTCAATGAAGTATGTTCATATGAAAAATTTTGGACTAACTATATCTTGATACCAGCATAGCCTTCAGTAATTGAATACAAATGATGACTTTTTTTTGCGAAATGACCAAATGTTCAGAAAAAAACTCATCTGACATTTCCTCCTGTTTACATGACTGTTGATGGGATGAATCATGGGCAAAAGATGTAATGTACAGGAGTAACTTAACCCAGAGCAAGAATCTAATTGCATGCCATACGGCTTCCCCTCAGTGGGGGTAGAACAACTTTGACTCTGTCAAGGTGAACAGCAAGAATGATTAAATGCCAAGCAGCTTCTCTGTATGGGCAATTCCATATTTAGACACAAGGTCAAAGACAGACATGTTTCATAACTTCTAAAAGTATATGAGTAATTAATGCTTAGAGCTCAGCTCAGGCTCAGATTATTTTGGCAGTTCCAATCCATTTTTAAATTGCGATGTATTTTCTAGATTTCTGAGCAGCACTCCCTCCCACCCTCTGCTTCCTCCAAGTTGTTCATTTTAAGGAAGATAGCTGATGGAAGACAAAGACTAGCAGTTCGTTTTGCTGTGATACCCAGATGTGCAACAAGAGAACAGGACCCACTGCAAATACGGTGCATTGCTTCCAGATGTTCTGCAGACAGTTCTGAGCTGACACCTTCACCAAGCATTTTGCTGCCTGTACCCTTCTAAGATTTATGGTGGGTTTTTATCAGAACAGGGACCCATGGTATAACAAACTGTACAAATATAGCCTGCTAATGGAGGGCTGCAGAATGGAGGTGCGGCAGAATTCACAGTTTAAATTGCTTTCTATAGATAGCTCTTGCTCACTGTTCGCCTACATTGGTATCATATGGAGTGTGGAGGAGACAATGAAGTGCTAAAAACTTATTGCTTCTGAGTTGGGAAAGTATTTTGTTATTCAGATTCTTTTTTCTTTTTCTTTTTTTTTTTTCTCTCCCAGATTTCATTTTCTGTAAAACGAAAGTTGGTCTGGAAATGCCTTGCTTTGTTCTTACAATGATAACCAAACAGGAGAGGACAACAAACCTACCGAACTGCTTGGAGTGCATCACTACAGCCTGAAGTACCAAGACAATCCAAATTCCAATGGCACCTCCTCTGGGACCACAAAAGTCAACAAAAGGTTTGCAATCAACTTCAGTGGAAGCAAAATCTGGCAACTTGCCCCATGTGTGTGAGTGAAAGCTATGAACTGTTGCACGTGTCCGTGCTGAAGACGAGCGAGTGATACTTCCCTCTGCCAGTGTTTTCGCAGGTCACCCATAATATCATGGTGTGATACCACAGATTACCCTGCTTTACGCTTTTTTAATGTCATGTTTGATCTGAAACCCTAAAATCTGTCATGTTTAAAATGTAATAATCCACATATAAGATTTATTTTTTGGTCTTCTATTGCACATTAGGCCACAGCCCTCTGTGGTACAAATCAATAGTCATGAGAAGAAATCACTGTAACCTAAGCACAGGCCGGGGGTTGCAAATCTCTAAGTTCCTTTAGTTCTGATGGTCATGCTACCCATGGAAGTATACGCTGTAAAACAAATCTCTCACAGGAGATATTCAACTAGCTGAGCGCTAGAACTAGTCAAATACATTTCAATAAAACTTCCATCTAGAGGAAGACCCCATTTGAACAGAATTGAAGCCTTTGACTTGATTGTGTTGATTTCAGTGACAACTCACTTTGCTTTTACATTTTAGGGAACGAGTTTTTGACCTCACATCTCCTTTTTTCACTAATAATTGTGTTTTATCGTATGGTAATTTGAGGAATAAAATCAACTGTGTAAGACCTTAATTTTGTTAAGGAGAAATGTGAGGGGCACTGAAAATTATTACTGTTGTGCCAATTTGAAAGATGAAGTCTAAATCTGGGCTCCCACAACACACATATTGCCTCTTTTGTGAAGTACAGCCGGCTCCAAGCAGCTCTCACTGAGCACAGCAACAACTGCTGGAGACTCGCTCTCAGAGTTTTTTAGCGTGAGGAATGGTGACGTTTCATTGATATTACATTCCTCAGAAAAGCAATGACTGACTGCAAAATATCTGGATAAATTAAAGTATGGTCTTAGCTTGAGAGTCTACATTTTGACCTTAGCAAAAAAGTTCTGGCTAGCAATAATATAGATACTGGGGACAGCAGGAAGCAAATAAATTAATTACCAGATAGAATGCTCAGTCTGTGGGCAGAGGGCATGCAAAGAATTTGGATCCTAATAGGATTTCCTCTTCCAAAATGAAATCTGCTGCAGGAGTGATTACAGTTCATTTCTGAATTACCTACAGGAGCATTTCTATTATTTACATAAAGGAGGGCATGAGTATTCGTTTCTATGGCCCAACATTTGAAAATGTCTGGTGGAAAAGCCCAATCTTTGCCATTCAAGTCAGCTGCATCTTTTTGGCCAGCATTCCTAAAATTTGGGGAGGGAGGGAGAAAGTGCAGTTTGAGCTGGTTATCATTCATTTTTCTAATGTGTCTGTTTTCCTTTCAGCTGCAGAAAAGATGCTTACATTATCCTCGGTCATGAAGTTTTCACTTTTATTCCCAATATGTTGCTCTCTTTTAATCTAAATTTAAAATATAGAGAATTGTACTCTACTGAGGCAAGCTGGTTTTGATTGACAGGAAAACGTAGCAAGACTGAAGAGAAAGGCAGGAAAGGTGCAAATATCTAGTTTTCTTCAGGCTCTACCTATTTACTTAATATTGTCTTTGAAATACTTAAAACAGGTAGTTCCACATTCTGCTAATTTTCCAGACCAGTACTTTGCTAAGACATTTTAAATTATTTTTAAAAATTGGTATCTCAGTAAGATTTGATGGGAGTAAAGAGATGGGAAGGTGGCCTAAAATTACTGAATATGAATAAATACCACCTGTGCCAGAAGGAGGGAGAAATTTTTTTTCTGCCACTGGGGAATTTTGTGCTGGGTTTTGAGAGCAAAATACCTTCCAAATTGCAAAAAAGGCAGAATTAAAAAATTCTTATCCTTCAAAGTTCCATCTTCATGTTTCAAACTTGGCTTTGGTGTCATAGCCCCATAAATATCAAGACACATTTTAGATTTGCACTTTTCAGGTACCTAATGTCATAGAGTATATTGCATTTATTTCAAATAATGCATTGTGGTTATAAAGTTTTCACTAATGGTTTTTGTTGCCTTTGCAAGTGTGATCAAATTTTAAGCTGACTGTATTTACCTTGATACGCCTCTAGGCAAAACCAATTTAAAACCACCACCACATGTTGGCATACCAGTTATATAAATAGCATTTGTTTCAACTACTGTAAGTGTTTGTTACATATTTATGGAAGGGTAAACTTGTGTGAAAAATTGGGGGGGAAAAAAATTTCTTCCTGCTAAGAGAACGTGATATTTGCAATCTGGCAGTGCTAATTTAAGCACAATAAACGTAAGAATATAACAGCGTAAGACCTTCCATCACAATGGATGAGAAAAAGAGTGAGCTGACTGCGTAGGTCCTTCCTCATAAAAAAAGCATAATCCTAATCATAGTTTATATAAATTTGCAACTGAAAAGTGGCCTAGGTCTTCCCCTGATACCTTGGCCTCTTATTGCTGGAGCAAGGGTCATTGCCTCTCTCGGCCTGTCCTGCAAGTGTCCAAATCTAACCAGTTCGGGGTGTTTCTGCGCCCCTGAAGATGAAGGCAAAACCCCGCCCTATTTCACAGATTAAAACAGGGCTCTTTGTTCACAATATGTAACCCACGCTAATGCCAAATTGGGAAATCGCCACCACCAACCTTTCTATAGGCAAAACCTGAGTGTGCAGCCGGGGGATGCAGCAAAGCTGAGAAAAGAGGGTGACCTTCTGTGAAGGGGGTCCTGCTGCCCCAGCCCGTGTTCCCGGCCGGGGGCTCTTGGTCCCTTCTTTGAGCTGGCATTAGTACTTGGCCTGCTCCACCGTGAAGCATGGCAGGGAGTTAAACAGGCAGGGAACTACACACATTTTTGAGAGGGTTAGTGTTCACCTGGATCGTATCCAAGATCTGGCTCCTGGTAAGACAGCCAGATTGCCACTGCCGGTGCAGAAGAGAGCAAGCATCCTGGGGCTGGACGGGAGAGGGGCAGGATCGCAGCAGCTCCCATGCAAACTCTTAGGTTATGGCACAACCTCACTGTTGGAAACTTTATGTCTTTTCTTGAAGCCTTTTCTTGAATGTGCACAGATGGCCCATCACAATCAGCGATAAATTTTACATGAATAAAACCTGAATGACAGCGTATTCAGGCAGATCAGATGTTGCAAGCAGCAGTCCAGGCAGAGCCTAATGTATAAGTACAGGATCTAGGACATGAAGCAACGTGGGCATGGGGGCTTGAGGGTGAACATTGTTTCCTAAAATGAGCCCTGAGGCTTCTAATGTTTAAGCGTCCCATAAGAGATATAGGAGATATTTAATTGTTAGTGCCATAAGTTTAGTTTTTCATTAACACACAACTTGGGAAGTTCATCAGGTCATGGTATTCGCTAGAGCGAATAGGCACGTCTCCACTGATGTCTGGAAGCAGCCTTAGCATCGTGAGCAGAACATCTGGCCTATAGGCTTTAAAGACTGTTTTGAACAGCTTTGCCACACAGTAAGCCCCTATAATACACACCTCTTTCCATGTCGTTCTTAATTTGCTCTTCCAAATCTTCTGGAGACACACAGAACTCCTGCTGTTCCCCTTCTGGTGCTTTGGGTTTACACTTTCCGCAGCAGCAGTTGAAGCAGCAGCAGAGGCAGCAGCAGAGGTAGCAGCCTGTCAGCAGGCCACAGACCGCCAACAGGCCCTGGGTTAAACACAGAGGAGGAAAAACCTGTCAGCAATGAACTTCCTCAGATTCGTGGCAGCCTCTTACAGCCGACGGCAGGTCATCAGAGGAACTCGGGTTCCCAAGTGCTTGGCACCCAGAGGGGTCCAGTCACCGGCCAAGCGCCTGAACAAGGGCCAGACCTTCCGAAGTCCTCCTCACCCACAAGCTCCTACTTGATACTCAGGACCACGTCCACAAACAAGACACCAACCAACAGGCCCCTGCGTGCTCAACTTTTGAAAGTCTGTCTTCAGCTGGCCCTCAGAAAAAACTTCCAGGCAGTAGGCAGAATCCCACCCACCTTAAAATGACTCATTTCCATCTTAAAAATGACTCATTTGCCCAAGATCGTTTTCGCAAACGCTTATTTGTTCTTGTCAATAACAAAGCCGAGAGAAAAAGAAGCAAAGACCCAGATGCATCCCACATTATCTTCAGGCACTGAACTAAGGCATCCAAATGAGGACTGTAGCTCCCCTGCGCTCCCCACAGAGTCAATGGGAAATTAAAAGCCCTTCCAGAGGGTGATTCAGCCCTGGGAGGATTTGAATTGCCTGTTGAAGGTGTCTCTCCCCACTAGCCTGTGCGGGAGCACACAGGTGACATCTCCTAAATTAGACTCCTTGGGCTGTGGTTTCTTGATCTGAGGACTCAGGTGGCAAGAAGTTCCCACCTGCATCGCCCTCTGCTCACTCCTGTCCCTGCGGCATAGAGCACGGAGGCTTCAGCAGAGCCAGCACAACTGCCTGGGGCTGAGACCAAAGATCTCAGCTTCAACAGCCAGACAACTTCAATTTACAGAGCTTTTCTTCCTCCAGATCAGGCGGCTGCCTGCGTTCACAGCACAGCTGCACAGCTGCTTGTGATGGTGGCTGCGTTGCAGCAATGGGATGGGGGGATCTGCAGGAGAGGAGCCCTTAGGCTGGCATTGCCACCCCATGCTCCATGGAGACGTGATGGCAACCTGGCTCCTGAGCCGGGGTGGGTCCAGACCTGCACCGAGATTTTTGCAGCAAAGGAGAAACCTCCACATCTCTTCATGGACATAGTGGTGTAAGAGCAAAGGAGAGCCAGTGACATTCCTGAAAAGTGAATCAAAGCTGATATGTGGAATGTGTATGTAAAGCCAGCACAGCTTTGTGGCCATCAGGTATATATGCATTGGAGGTATAGCAGGCTTTAGCATTACAGTTAAACAGTCTGCCCTTTACTAACTATTCGTTATATTCATAAGAAAAGATGCCGTTGAGGAATAAAGCAAGCACAAATGTCAGGATATTGTCAAACTTTGACAATGAAGCTATGTAAATAACTCTCAGTTATGTATGCACGTCTCCAGCAATGTTAGTGAGGGCCGACTGGAGCATCTCTGAAGGTAATAAGACTATTTACATGCCTGATATTAATGTAGGCGTGTATCAAGAGTGAGCAAGGTGGTTTTAAATGAAAAGAAGGACTCTGACTTTTTGTTTTAAAATGTTTTCCTTCCAACAGACACCCAAAACTGTTCTAAATGCTGTAACCCCTAAAATAAGTTATCTGACTGTTTATCATTTGTGCCACAATGGAGAATAAATCACCACAATGAACAGAATGAAAAAAAGTGTATAGAGGGAAAAAATACTTGAAATTATTCATGATACCTTAGATGTTTCAAGATTTCTTGTGCT
This sequence comes from Cariama cristata, assembly GCF_000690535.1. Lineage (NCBI taxonomy): Eukaryota > Metazoa > Chordata > Aves > Cariamiformes > Cariamidae > Cariama > Cariama cristata. The sequence goes on from NW_009627616.1 coordinate 12,804, forward strand.
TATATTATCACAGTTGGTAAATCAAGAATCACTTTAATGATGTGATCAATAAACTGTCTTCATGGTAGATGGAGAATTGCTTTTTGCTAAAACAGTTAAACGAACAACCCCAATGCCTGCCAGTGGAGAAGCAGTTAAAGTTCCCATTACCCATGTCAGTATGTTCCCAGTTTAATATGCTTGCAAAGAAGTCTGGCACTCAAAAAGAAAAGTAATCTTCACTTTGCATTTCTCATTTCATTTGAGTTTCCTTACTTCTAATGATACACCCCCTCACAATTGTTAGATTTTCTGAGTGTGCCAGGGAAGAGGATTTACCAGGAATGTTCATAGTTGAAGAGGAAGATAACGAGCAAAAGCTGTGGTCCCTACTGTCTTCTACCAGAATGGAGGAAATTAGGGGTCCAGAGGTCATCTGCAGATGATGCCTCAGACTCAAATAGTATTATGACAGCCAATATAAAAATCTGTACTGACCTGGCATTTGTGCGTGAGTTAAAAAATGTTGAGGAATAGTGAGCTCAACTTGCAAAAAAGCACTCGGTGGCCTGTTCATGCTTCGGAGGTGGCAAGATTTTGGGTTGGGGGAGAGATAGAGAGACTACCCGTGACAATCCTCAAATGAGTCTATATGCATATTTTGAATTTTTTGTACAGAATTCTTAAAAACCAGGAAGCAGTGATTACTTTTGCTGGGGTATTCAGCATATCTCGTTTCAGCTGTTAGGCACTTACTAACTTCTCTCTCTACTCTCCACTGCTCTCCTTATGAGTCAAAGCCACAGCCATTAGTTCTGTTCCTGATTTGCTAACCACAGAGGATTTTATACTTCATAAAATTTCCCTTAAAGATCAGTAAGCAGAAGAGGAAATAAAAGCTAAAAAAGCAGCAAACAGTGCAGAAAACCTTGTTTACCAAGATTGTTAAAGGAGTCCATACTGCTGCTCTCCCAGCTCTAAGGCAATGCTTCCCGGCACCTGAACTGTGACGGAGAGGCCAAAGGAGAAGGTGGACAGCAAAGAAAAGAGAGAATGATCCCGCAGGAGAAGACAGCAGCTGTGGTGGGATGTCCAGCCCGCAAGAGGAGTCAGCTACAGCAGCTGCAAGCAGGCAGCCTCCAGCCTGCTTCTGAGGGAGCAGCTGCACCTTTGCAAGTGTCTTTTATTCATTAGCTTCATTCACTCTTCTGCATTTGAGTAGTTTCCATCTCACCCTGATTCAGCAGACAAATTATGGCTTCTCAGACCCCCAACGTGTCCACGTGACTTCCCAGTTTGAAAGGGGACTGTGGGACAGTGAAGCACTGGCCTGGTCCGTGCTGAACGCAGGAATCTGAGTTCCCTGGTTCTCAGACCAAAGCTGTCCTAGCATGCTCGCTTCACACAGCACAGATCATTCCTATGTATTCCAGTAGAGTCCTTGCTTCCCTGTGCTTCTGGTGCTGGAAATCGGTGGGGACAGCATGGATTTTTTGACATTTACAATTGTGTTGGTTTGTTACATTTCTGTAACATTGCAATATTTGCAGAAACACTCGAATTTGACATATGCAAACATCACAGGATGCCCGTGCTATAAGAGAGAGTATGAACACAACTCCTTTAAGCCTAGAACAGCCCATGACCTGTTTTGCCTTGAGGAATATGCCAGTTTTTGATGTATCATTCTCTACCTTTCCTACTCTTTTCCTCCATTCCACCCTTCTCACCTTTTCTTCCACTCCCTTTCTCTCACCCCTCTCACCCCAGCCCATATGTGACACCATAATCACAGGGTTGTATATGTTATTATTGCTTACTTACGCTGTGTGCGATATATATAGCAAAGAACACAGCTAAATTTGTACTGTAATAACTTATTAACTGGTTGTCACTTAAGTGGGACTTCTCGTTGTTGAACAATGAGTCATTTTTATTTACTCATTACTGAAAAGAAAGTAAAAATTAACCTGGAGCACTAGAGTCAAATCTAATTAATGTCTGAAAGTGTTACAAAACAGGCACTCTATTTAACTCTTTACGAAGTAAAAAGAAAAAGAAAACATTCTGTATTAGCACTGTTCTGAACTTATGTTACGTTTTGCTACTGTTGATTTTCCAGATAATGTTGTTGTTTAATTAAGCTTTTAGTAGCAGTTTAGATTCAGATCCTACTATTTCTTAAGCTTGTAGAGAGACCATATTTTTCAGGGGGTTCCATGTGTATGTATTGTCTGTGTGCATTGTAACATTTGATTTCCAACAGAAAATAACAGCTTACCTTTGCCCACCAGCTTGAGAGCATGAAGTAGGTGTTAACATTTTCCTCACCAAACTGTTCTGCCACGTAGAGCCCTAATGATCCATACTTGTCATATATGTTTCGCTTGGACAGATCAGTCAGTGTTGCATGAGCATTGTTGATCTCTTTAAATTTTTCTGCAGCCTCTGGATTGTCCAGATTCTTGTCAGGATGATATTTCAGAGCCAGTTTTCTTAAACATGAAAAAAAAAAAAAAACAACACAGAAGGAAAATAAGTCATCTATCTATGTGCGTGTATACAGACACTTAGAAAACATTACAAAATATTTTAACAGAGATATAATCATTCTGAACAGTGTGTTCAGCCTTCTTTTTTCCAGCTCAAATGTACTCAGTGGAAGACAAGTGACACAAAGTGACTGAATATGAAAGTTTTGGTAAAAGAGGTATTCCTATCACATTGAGCATGAACTTTGTGTATTGATACCTAGTCAGCTACCATGTTAAAGGAGACAGTGATATATGCTGAAACCAGAGATTGCAGCATGGTAATAAATCATGGGCATTTGTTGCATTATGATTGCCAACTGATTTGCATCATTTAGCAGGTCTCAACAAAGATAAAGATTTTTGTAAAGGTTGTTTAAAACCATGATGATCACACTGCTTATCCCATCACCATTATCTTCTTTATAGCAAAGGAAATTCCATATTCGATTGCCTATTGATAGTAGCTATATTAAAATTTTGTACACAGTGTCTGTATTTTGCAGAAGCCCAGTGATGGTGGAAAAGACAGTTATGAGTTGCAAAAGACAGGAAACATCTTTCTGAAGCACAAAGTGGAAAAGCATAGTGAGTTAACCCCAGTTTCAAGTGCCTGTTTTTGGGCCTGATTCCCCACCGTAGCAGTTCTGACACAGTCCTTAAAGCAGTGGAAGCTGATTCTTAACTGGTTTGGGCTTTTTATGCTGGTGGGAAGCCTTTGCTAGAGCAGGGCTCAGTAATCCTTTTTCCCTGACTGTACTCAGCACTGTGGCATCCGAGGACAGGTACAGCTTGAAAGGACCAGTGTGGGGCTGTTGGCTCACGGACGGCGCTGGGGAGGCACAGCTTAGAGAAGAAAGGGTTTGCTTCCAACCATGTTGAAGCAGTGTGAGCTCACATGTACTTGCAAAACAAGCATAGATGGAAGTGCATCTTTTAAAAAACCACCACTCTCTTTGAAGAACTGGCAATAAGATTTTTCCAGGACATTTATTTAATGACTAGTGCTGACCTCTAGTGGCACCAAAAGTGATTCAGTAGTGGTTTCAGTATCGGGATTCTCACCTCAGTCAAGCGATGTTGCATTTTGTAAATACTCTCTCCAAGTGTTTCAAGAGCTAGCCATGAACATTATGCCCAAAAATATTGTTTGTGGAGTGAAGGCAGTGTGCCCACACTTCCTCTAACAAATTCATCCTCAGAGTGGAATCCTGCTTGACTTTCCACTGAAGTCCCTGTACAGGTTATTCCCCTCGTAAAATGTAACTGCTTTGCTTCTGATGACTTTCCTGCCGTGGAGAAATTCTGCCAATATCAAGACTGATATGAGCCTAGGAACAGCCTCTGCCAACTATCTCTTCATCTCCGTATGCTGTACTCAAGTCATCTTCTCGTAGAACATAAATAACTCCTTAAACATGTCTCTGACAGCACGGAGAGGTTCACGTTCAGTCATATTTAATATACTGTGCATGTGGTGCTTCAAACATAAGTTTTCAGTCATATTTAACATGTGGTACCTTAAACATAATAAGAGATGAAATAGGAGAACTGGAAAAACAAGCTAAGTCTTGCATGACTAATGACATTATGTGCCATCCAAGTATTTAAATAGTTTATGCAATCTATCCATTTTCAGAGCTGAAAACAAACCCCAGCAATTAGAATTAAAAAAAAATAAATGGTAGAGGTATTACTTTCAAAACCCAGGCGTGGTTGCAGTCATGGGACAATCAGTCTCCAGCCTTTCTAACTTTTTTAACAGATGTAAAGTCATCTTATGTCCTCGCCATATCCCCTACAATCTCATAAAAAATAAGAAATTGAATAAAATTCAGTTTTGAAAAGGTGAAAAAAATTAGTTGCACACTTGCTTTACTTAGTATTGTTTTAGAATAATAAAAGAATTACTTTCAACATACTACTGGCAAAAAAAGATGAGATATGTTCTTATTTTGATTTGAGTAAACTGTTGTCACTAACAATAATACATTAACTAAACAACTCCCTGCATAACAAGATGACATATCCTAATTAGAGATGATTTAATAAAGCAGAAGAGATCTATATACTCGTAGTGCAATTCTCATGAGAAAGGGCCGCCTTCATCATCTTGGGACCATTGACCACTGCAGACCTCCACAGCAGCAAGAAATGTTGGGAGAGAAAAGTGACAAGAAGCAGAGAAACAGAAATCATAAAAGATGGATAGCATGGAAATGAAGTCAGAGAAACACACTCAGCATCTCTGTCAGTGGAAGGCTTAGAGTGAGAGGTGAGATAAGGCCAGACATGCCAGTTTGCCGATGCCGCCAAGCTGTGTGGTGCGGTCGACA
>NW_009627617.1:0-49716 GCF_000690535.1 Cariama cristata
GGAAATGTGCATATATACATAACAGCACCAGGCACAGAAGTAAGCAGTGGGGGTCCTTGGCCAGCCCAGCCAAACAGCTCCTAAGGATGGATCTCCTCTGGAGGAGGAGAGGGATGGAAAGAAAGCACCTCTGAGGAAGGAGTCTGGCAATATGACACCTTTCTTCCCCTCCCTGATCCACCCCACTAGCCTCCATCCTGTGATCTGTGTGCTCAACAGCCACCAAGGGTTGTGGGAGATGGGGATTTTTGGAGAGGCAGTGCCTTACCCTTGCCCCTTGGCTGCCTCTGGCCAGGACCCCGGTTTCTGGGCGACCCACCACCTCCCAGCCTGCCGAGCCCTCACTGCCATTGGCAAACAGGTTTGCTTTATTTCAAGTTGCACCAAGTGACATGGGCTGCATCGTTTGAGCTCAGGACCCTCCTTGGCCCCTTGGCTGCTGGTTCGCACCGCTGCACCCCTTCCCATGGAGGGGAACCAGCCAGCTCTGCCTGGCCCCGGCACCTCCGACACAGGAAAGTAACTCATGGAGACAGCGTGGCCAAAAACATCGTACGTGGCTATGCTGGGCATGGCGAAGGGGGGTACATAGGTCCATAGGGTGATAGCAGCACCCAGTTCCAATTTGAATGGGGGTGCAGGGGGCTGCAACCCAGCAAAAAGGCCCTCCCGTGAGCCTCGCTAACCGTGAACGGCAGGAGCAGCGCGGCGGTGGAAGGGACTGGTTTGTTCCAGTAGCCTCTTTACAAGCACCCAGGGACAGCTGCTCGGGGACCGCTGCGTTTTTAAAAGGCCACTTATAAGCTTTAATACTGCGCTGGGGGAGAGGGGAATGAGAAGGGGGGTCAGGGAGGGGTGGTTGCATTGACTGCTTAGGACTTAAAGCTGTAAACCTCTTCTTCCCTCGCTCATTGCTGGGACGTTTTTATTGGCGAGATGAAGGGAGACAGAGCACAGCTCCACAACTTGCTCTTCTTCTAGAGGTTAATGACCCAGTTAGCAGCTCTTGGCTGCATTTCCCGACATTTTGCAGACATCAAGACCCATCTCCCTGCCAAGTACATTCTGTTCCCTGGAGCTCGGCCAATGCATCTCAGATTACGATGTAATGCGACAAAGAGGGAGAGCTGGAGGTGAGGGTGGGGGCTGGAGGGGAGACACAGGAGCCGTTGGGAAGGGGGCAGGGAGAGGGTGGGAGAAGGGGAAGCACCACTTCTAAATTTAACATCGGAGATGGAAATGAAGCTCCCAAGGTGCTTATTTGCTGGATAAAAACGTGAATCCCAGGATAAATTGGAGTGATGCTTCTGGGAAACAGATGCAATCAGCAAATAATTCCCCCCTAGGGACCGTGCAGGCCTGCGCTTCCCAGATCCACTGACAGTCGAGCTCCTGCTTCTGATGCCCTTGTGCCCAGGACAAACACTGCTAGGGAACCGGGGCTACTTTCCTGAATGAGAGTCCAGTATCCTACGAGGAACAGGGGCTTAGCCCGGCAAATGGGGCCTGTGGGGAGAGAAGAGGATGAAATTCCCGCGTGGTCTTTTATTTATCTTTTTGCACCTGGGGCAAAAGGTGCTGCTCAGACAGACTGAGCTTGGCTCTCTCAGATCCAGTCACTTGCACAGTAAAGGGAGGAAGGTCAGACCGTAGGGAAGACTCTGTTGGCAGGGGTTGAAGATGCAGCTCGCAGAGTGGCTGAGGTACCAAACCTCTTAGTAGCAGGTGTTTGCCATTGCTAGAGACCAACACGATCCTACACTGCACACACGCTCGCAAGCCTTTGCCTGGTGAACAGTTTGGTGTCCTCTCCTGAGCCATGCTGGGGTCTTCCTCTGCCCTTGCCTATTACACACACTGACTCTCTTGGCCCTTGCAACCTCCCCTCCCAGGCGTCCTGTACCATGTTTCTGTTAAAAACCCAATTGTTTTCTAGGTGGTTCATTGATCCGGAGACCCTTACATGTTGGCAGTGTTGAGAATGAAGTTTGGGGTCCTAACCTGAGAGGAACCCTTGCAACCCATCCTCTCCCAGGCTGGCATCTCTGTTACAGCTTTCCCATCCTATCTAGATGCAGTACCTCCTGCTAGTTCAGCTCTGGACTTTGCTCACAGCTGTTCTGGGAACCTTCCAGCCAGACCTGCAGCACCATCATGCCCTGGGATGCTTGCACTGCCCTGATGATGTGCCACAAGCCTTTCTCTGCTTGGGGCACAGTCTCTGGCACATGGTTGTGCCAGTTCTCAGCTCCAACCCTTGCCAGGCCTGGGCTTCCCTTTCTTCCCACCATCCTACATCTGTGTCAGCTCCACTTGGTCCCAGCATATCCTTCACAGACATCCCAGCCTTGGGCTTCTCTGCCCAAGAACCACACCACTGTAGCAGCTCACCTGGTCCCATTCCTCCTTTGCTGCTCATCTCAGACATAGCCACGCTGCTGCATCATGGTCCCAATCCCAACCCATTCCCTCTCCCGTTCCACTCCTGCCATATCTGCCTGCTCCCATGTTGCCTCTCCTGCTCCAGCCTGGCCTCTCCAGGACACAGCCTGCTGTCGTGGGGCACCAAGGCAGGGGGGTCTCCCCTCCTTCTGCCAGCACACTCACGGCTGAGCCTGCTGGCACAGCCCTTGCAAGGAGACTTGCTGGGAAACAAGCTGTGTGAGCCACCTCTGACCAAGGTGTGCATGGATGGTGTCAGGAGCAGCGGATGAAGGTGGAACTCCACTGAACAAAGCAGGAGGCCTGGGGAGAGCTCAGGGAAATGGGTTGCCACACGCAAGGTGTCAAAGCTTGCCCACAGGACCTGAGATACCCCATGGTCAGGTCCATGCCGTGGGCATGTCCAGCATCGCTCCAGGACCTGCTCTCTCTCTCCATGGTGTGGCAGGAGCGGTCTGGCAAGGTCTGCGCTCAGGGTTCGGAGAAGGGGTCAGTCCCCGGCTTTGCAGTGCAGCCAGGGCATGCGCTGGGCAGAGGGTCTGCTCCTCCTTGGAGGGCGGCTGGATGGGAGCCAGGCTCCCTGGCAGCACCTCAGGGCTCTTAGCCTGTTTCCACAGGCTCGACAGCCCCCTTTGTGCCATCCCTCAGGATACCGTCTCATGAACTGGGAAGAGAAAAAACATGAGAGGTCTGGCTCAACGGGACTGCTTATCTCCCCAGAGCAGAGCCCTCCCTCCTCTTCAGGAATTATTTCCTTGAAAGACATAGAAACAGTACAAAACTGCCTCTTGCTCAGCTCCATCTGCCACGTGGGGGCTGGGTGCCGGGAGGCCACAATTGCTCACTGCAGTTGCCAGACATGGCTTTAGGAGGATTTTTTTACCACCTGCAGCCTAAGAAAGAGATGAGTCGGATTTACCTGTAACCAGGAATTGCTCAGGGAAGTCCTGAAAAAAATTTATGTTTCTGTGGAGAGGAACTTTCTCAAAAACCACAGTAAATGCCAACATCTAAAAATCTGGCACTGCATTACTTCACTGCTAAGCATCTGTCCTCAAGGCCAGCTCCACAGAGAGAGTCATCAGGGGCCAAAGCATCCTCTAAAACATAAGTGTAGGCTAACCACAAACATGCAACCCTCCCGACTTCTAAGCCACACATCAGCCTCCTCCAAGGGATGAGAAGGTCCAGACAGAGTCCTGCGATGTTGGACAGCTGGGAGGAGGGCACAGGTTGCAGGAAGGAAGGAGCAGCTCCTCCCCAGGAGTACCCTTACAAGAGGAGCTGGCTGGAGGCATACATGGAGTCTCAGTTTTCCAGCAGCATCAGCCTTACTCTCTTTGCCTGGCTCACATCCTTCCACAGCAGATGCCCCGCTATGAACATGAACCCACATCACAGCACCCTCTGCTAGATGCTGCGCGAACCCAGTGTGAAATTGGGAGTCCTGACCCAACACGCCTGCCATTTTGCTGCCCAGCAGAGCTGTTTGCAAGTGGAGCAACTTTCAGTCAGCAGGGAGGGCACACATGATGATGGTGAGCAAATGGGGAAAAAATTGCCAGAGGCATCTCAGCATCTGGTACAATGCTGAGAAGACTTAAGTTGGGACAATTGCAATTTAAGTATTGCTGCTATTACCAGTGCCAGAAGATGCATTTGAGCCCTTATCGGGGTAAATAACAGCAGGTAGGTGACTGCTAAGTTCATGCTACTTTTTTCCACCCTTCCCTTTCCCTGCAGATCTGTACTGGAGTAGAAGCCGTTACAGTGAACAAGCATCAAGGCCAACACGTATAAAGACAGAGAAATGTTCCAGCGCTATTTATGTAGCAGATAGAGCCAGGCAAGCACCAGCTGAATCCCATGTGTGACTTGTCCTGAATGGGGAAGCTCATCCCAAAAGCTGAGACTTTTTGTGGTCTTAGGAGACTTGCAAGGGCTTCACTCTGGTATCAGCTGGCTCCTGAATTTATCAACTCACAGAAACCATCAGGCAGTTTTTGTGCAACAACTACACCCAGTGCAGGCTCAATTTCTCACTGTTTAACACCACCCCCAGACCCACCTGCCAGAGGAAGAAGCAACCCAGGTGGAGTACAATTTATTAGTCTAGTGTGGGCAGGGAAGGAAACAATAAGCTTAAAGTGCATCAAGGAAGGTTTAACTTTGGCACTATCTCTAAACATCTCATAAGCACTGAAAAGATTGCCTAGGGAGGCTGGGGGGGTCTGTATCCTTGAACGCTTTCAAGAACAGGATGGAGGCAAACACCTGTCTGGGCTAGTCTGGGTCCAGCTGGTCCCATCTTGTGGCAGGGTATAGACTGGGTGACCTCTTGTTATGCATTGGCCTTTCCCAACCCAGTTTCCAGGTGTGTTTGTTCAGCTTCCCTCTGTCACACGCTGTCCCCTCCCTGTGTGTTCACAGGATGGGTGGCACACTGAACCTGATGCTGAGCAAGTTGGTCTGACTTGTGAAATCATATTTTCCTTTAAATGAGGCTGAATTTTGAGATCTACATAAATGTATAGAATACCAGAGAATATTTATTAGGGTTGAAATTAACATTGATTGATTTGATTTTTGCTGATTAGGTAATTATGAGAACTAAAGGGGTAATCACCTTTTCGACGAGGAAATGAAACAATCATCCAAGCTAGACAAGTCCTGAGTTTCTAATTTGAGCAGGGGAAAAAAAAAAAGCTACAGGTGAAGATCAGAGAGCAGTACTTATGCCACGTTGTCTCTCACTCTCCAAGCAGCACTCTGGACTGGGACTTTTCCTACCATGCTCATCTCAGTTTTATGCCTCTATACAGTGCCTTGTGCAATTGAGTGAAGAGAAACGAAAGGGTTAGCCCAGGGACTAAAGCAATGCAAGGAGCAGTTCTTGGCTTACTTCATGCCTAGAGGAGGAAGCAGCCTGGCCTACAGCTCTCCACCTCACCAGAAGCATGGCCAGATCTGTCAAGTCCCTGACAGCCAAACATGAGGCTCACACGAGCAAGTCCTGCCTTGCTCCCCTCCCTGGAGCTGTCTCTTGCACATCTGCAGTCCATCAGGGCTTCTCTCCCCCAAGGTGACCCTACGTGCCAGACTTGCATGCTGGATGTTTGGGATATCTCCAGGGCTCACAATCTCAGTGCTCCAGGATTTCTTCTCCTGCTAGCAACACGGGAAGAGGCCACTGAGTGCAAACCTCAGCCTGACACCCTGTGCCTGGCAATTACAACCCCTCGCTGGCTTGTGTACAGCTTGGACACCCATACAAGTGGCATAACTCCTTTCCCCTGTTCCCACCTGTATTATAATGGAAACCAGGATGAAGGGAGGCTCTGGAGAGCCAGCTACCATCAGTCCCTTAAAAACAAAACAAAGGCCTTTTCTCAGCTGCAGTGGCATGAACAGAGCTTAGTCCCCCTGGCCCCTCCAGGATGTGGCTGAGATATATCAGGGAAGAGCAGCTGTCAGCATGGATGTGGCTAAAATTAGCTCAAAGAGAAGGTTTCCTCCATTTATTTATTTATTTGCTCCTTAAAAGGCCCCTTCTTATTAGATGCAAATTCAGCACAAAATCTTCAAGCCAGTACAGAGGCGCTGCAAATATTTTTCAATTGCACTGAGAGGGAGGTCACAGCACTTTGCATTTGAACTTCTGCTTAGTTCTAGATGGTCGTGGGATAGAGGCTGTAGCGATGGGGTAACTCTTCAGATGTTTGGCTGCAGGAATGTGTTTGGAAGAGCTGTACCAAATGCAGCAGGTTCAGTTGGTGAGTTGGTGTGCTGGAGACCAGTGTGTCACTTATTTGGTGTTATAGATGCCCCAGGAAGGAATCATGGAAAATTGGTCTATAGCCTTAATTTATCTCCTTTCAGATATACACCCCCCCGCGAGAAGTTTCTTATGATACATAATGGCATTATCTGCTTTCATCTGTTTGCCAGCTTTTCCCTACCATCCATCTTTCCCACCCTCTGATAACTTCTGGACTCCCTTACCAATTTCACTCCTTCAGACTGGAGGGTAAGGAAGGGGGTAGAGAGGTCTTAAAGATACTAGGTTCCAGCAAGTTTTTGTCAGAGAAAAATACCTCAGTAAGGCCTTTTGTAAGCAAAGGACTGGAGAGTGAATTCACTCCTTCTTAGCAATGAAGGACGTATGGCATAGATCCATAGGAAAGCAGGCTTGATCGCTTTTGCTGCTCAGGGGAGCAGCTGTTAATTACTGAGTTCAAAAAACTTCGTCTCATCTCCTCTGTTTGGCTCATGCCACAGGGATTGAAATGGGAGTTACCTATACTCACTTTCAGAAGTACTGAAAAGTAAAAAAAAAACAAAAACACTTTATTGAAAAAAACCACCTCAAATAATGTACCTATTCATCCCGCATATCTATCTCAGAAAAATACCGTAATATTTATTTGTGCATACTCCTGGAATGGGCCTTACAGGACACCAGTGTCTGCCTTCAAATTCTCCCTGACATCTTGCTCTGCGATGTCCCACAGCCAGTCAAGAGGTGGTTTCCTGAGGCTGCTGCCTTTGGGCTGACTTGCTGCTCTCCCAGCTGCCATCTCTTGCTGCCTTTCCTTTTCTACTCTACTTATTTTTTGGAGGTGAGGAATTGTTGTCATTGCAGTAAGGCACTAGGTATGACTGGGGCAGGTGGCTTCTACTGCAATATGAAGAGCGGATTAATGAAGTGGGCAGTAAGCAGCAACAGCAGTAAATGTGGCTTCACAGGTGGAGATCACCCCTAGACACAGTCAGGCTATAATGTAATATAGTCTGGTCTAGCCCAGGCAAATCGTGCAGTAGTCTTTGTCTACTGAGTACAAGTATTTGGACCCAGGTTTTTGATTTGTACAAGCACGGGAGGCCATGGACTACAACTACATGCTATCAGAGCATAAATGCTATGTGGGCTGGAGCGCTGACTCTGACCAGACCCTTTCATCTAAAGCCAGTCTTGATATTCAAGGTCCAAGAGCAAAGTTTCCAGACTGCAGCTTCAAGTTTTTCTGATCCACCAAGTCAACTGGACGTGCACGCAAGCTGGACCCTGAGGACCTTACGGCTTTTTAATGAGAAGGTGAGAACTATTTACACTCTGCATAAGCTTTTCCCTTGAGACAATAACCCTGGGCAGAGCTAGTGGCCTGCTAGAGCTACCTGCCAACTGTGTCCTTATCCTCTCGTCCAGGAAAGTACATCAGAGAGCAGAAAGTCAAGCATCTCACAGTAAAAAAAATCATTCCCCCCATCCCATATTGCTCATCTGTCTGCTCTGATGGCATCAATGTTGCTCTGAACAGCACTGCAAGTAGTGCTGATTGCAGAGCAGCAGCAGGAAGATGGGAATCATTAAAGAGACTCAGCCAAAGCCCTGTAATTAATTAGTTAGAAAAGCATCTTGGTGTTATTAGAGAGGCCTCAGCAGAGGAAGCGACACCTCCGTTCTAACAGACTCACCTTCCGCCAGAGCTGCTGCTGCAATGTTTGACATTGTGCTGGTGTAAACAGAAATTAGAAGTCGGTACGAGGGGGAGAGGAGCTGCTGGCAGGCTCTGCCCTTGGCCAGCGCTGTGCTGTGTGCCGGGAGGTTTCCGTGCTCTGCTCGCGGGCAGAAATCAGATCCTGGAAATGGCTCAGATAGGGATGATTGCTACTCAACCAGGAAGACCCTGATTTTTGCTGTGATTAAAAGCAAGCCCAGTTTTCCCAGGATGCTGAACAGAAAGCTGGTTATCCAGGTGTTTGCGATTATAAACAGCCAAGCATACACAAAAATGTCACCCAAGGCACCAGGAACTGGTGTCTCCTGGGATCTAGCCACATGCAGGATGCTGCTGTCCCTGGCAAACATGCACAGGCTGCCTGCATGGAGAATTGGGCCATGCTCAGAGCTGCATATTCATGGCATGCAAATATTAAGCTACTTGCAAACTCCCACAGCTGTCATCAGCACATGGTACCATGGCTATGAGCCCCAGAGATGGAATAATATCCTATGGGGAGCAGCAGGATGCTGCAAGATCTGCATGTTGCTGAAAATAAGAGCATCAAAAGGAACATGGAAACACAGACTAAAATAGCCAGGATAGCTTTAAGGACTCTTAATTTCCTTTGGGGAGGGAGGACAGGCAATGTGGCTAGTAGATGGGGTGAAGAGGCAGAAGGCCTGGCTCTCCCACTGACCTGCTGTCATACCTTTGGCAACTCTCTTTTTTCCCATGTGCTAATTTTGCCCTTTCCTCACTTGGTACTGTCAGCCTCTAGGAATTCTTAAGTCTTGAGCTGGGCCTCCAAACACCATGATTTTGGCTTAAAAATCAAGAGCTATAAGCATATACATATGAATTATGGGCCTTTTTGAATGGCCTTGTGGTTTCTGATTCTTTAGGGATCATATTTCCGACTGAGTGGGTCAGATTTTTTTTATTATGATTATTATTATTTTAGATGAAAGCCAAGAATTTCACATAAACACAGGGCTCTGGCAGCTTGAGTTGGCAGCCCTGCCCGCTCTTCATATGTCCTGCCTACTTAGACTGGGAGCATCTGAAGCATGGGCTGTCACTGGCCATGTCTGCACAGCATCATGCAAAACCTCTCCAATCTCACTTGGCTCCCTGCACTTCCCCAGGACAACTGAGAACAAACAGCCATTCCCCCAGCTGTTTCCAGTGAGCATGGTAGGTGGGATAACTCCCCTGAGTTTGGCCTGCATTAGAGCATAGGTGACCAACGGACTGAAAGTGACCCAAGAATAGCTCCTGGGGGAGATTTTTGGTGCATCCTATTTTGGCCCTGCTGTTGCAGCCTTGCCAAGTTGTTTCAAGTGCTCTTCAAGGCAGCAGAGAGATGAAAAACTGAGAACATGTCAGTGCATGCATTTGCTGTTCTCTGGGCTGAGTTTCAGTCAAGGTCCTGGTCATCCTCTGGGCAGAGGTCTGAGTGGAAGACTGTGCCTAGTTGAGCTGCCTTTCTCATCCCATGATGTAGAAGAACTCAAATCCCTGGCGTATTACCTTGCAGATGTGTGGATGTACCACGGGAAGCTCCCTGTCTGAGCAGCTGTCACCAGCTCTGCAATGACAAGAAGCATGCCTTTGGCTCTCAGCTCTGAAGCTCATCTCTTTACGTTGTGAAGTGAAGACATTCTCTGAATAAATGAACAAACTGAGATCTTCAAATGAACAACACGTTCTTCCTCAGGTCAACTTTGCAGAGAAAGCAAATATTTCAAGAGAATATGGTTACTGCTCATAGCTCTTTGGAGCCAGCCTGCTAACTCCTCTGCGGTGGTTGTAAATCTGATGGTGATTCAGTTTAAGGACCTCACAGATGCTATTTCAGACTGATATAATGTACCATAAATGGGATTGAAAGCTCCCATCTATAGCAGACAAAGCCTTTCTGGTTCATTCACGCACTGAGGAAACCAACTATTGTATATATGCGCAGTTGGGATTCATCCAAAAGTGAGTGATAGCCGAAAGAATTTACACATTCCTTGGCTGGGGAACATGTTGATTTCAGAAGGCAGCAAAGGTAACACGAGGATAGAGGGAGACTCCCTTGCCTGGCATTTCGTATTTGAATCTTGTCCCTTCACTTGCCTCAGACTCACTGTGAAAGGGAAGGGTCCCAGAAGGACAGAAGAGCCCCCACCATATATGATATTCCTGGTTTAGAGGCAACAAGGCATTTGGTCTCCATGGGTTGGCAAGCAAATAGAAGCTGCTCCCACACCCTCAGGCTGAATTTTAGGCGGTGTCTGTCTAGCTAAAGAGATATATCAATATATATAATATCAAAATCAGCTTGTGGAATGCATTTCTGTAAAGCACTGTGGAGAACCAGTTAACTCCAAAAAGGTTTGGGGGTGTAATTCATCAGCTCTCAGTACAGGTAACAGCCACCAGACCCACTGTATAACGATAAAGGTTAAAAGCAAACAAGTAAACCCAAATGCACGCTATGGTGGGGGCAGCCTGCCTTCAAAGGCACCTCTAATTACTGGGGGTCGGGGCAAGCTGCCCTGGGGCAGATGGCACACCAGCCCCATGGCGGGGCATCCTGGGAAGCCGTGCTGCTGGCGTGGGTCCCACCTGGGCCACAGAACGAGAGGGATCCTTGGTCTGATCCTGCCTGGCAGTTTCTGTGCAAAATTGGGCCAATTTGCTGGGAAGCTTCCCATCCCCAAGGAGGGAAGAGGTGGGCCGTGAGTTTAACAAACATTTTGGTATTTGGAAGTCATTCCCAGCTCTCGTTTAACAGACAGACTGCATTTCCCATTGCTAACTGGCAGCAAAGAGCTCATCAACATTTAAATAAGAGGCTTGTTAATGCCAGCGTGAGGCAGGTTTGCATGCCAAGGCTGGCTAAGGTTTAGTGCCAAGGATTTTCTAAGAGAGAATTTCTCTAGGAAACTCCTTCAAAAGGAAGAATTCACTTCTGGTTAAAGAGAGCGAGGGCTTAATTTGAAGAGGTGCTGAGCTGGTTAAGTCAAATGGATGGTGCAAGAGCTGAAAGCCTGTGAAAATCAGACTCCAGCTTTTAAATCAATTAGCTGAAGAACGGCATGTAGTGTTTTGCAACCGATTATGCTTTCTGCAATGCAATAAGTGAAGGAAAAAAAAGGCTATGCATAACCTCTTCCATCAGTGCCACTGACTTGTCCATCAATGCTACATATATTAGGGTGTAGCTTTAAATGCACCTGTTACCTGACTGTGGGAATATTATTTTCTACAAATGGTCAAATGCACCTTAGTACAGGGAGGTTCTGCAATGTTTGGCTCGGTTTCTAGATCTCAAATAAGTCCTATAAATTGCAAAGAATTTTTACTCTCTGACTTTGTTTTGAGTCTTCCCTATGGAGACTGAGCCCACGTCTCAGAGCCAGTGGAGAGAAATGGTGCTGGTTTTGGCAAAGCTAGAGAGTCCTGTACTGTACGTCTCTATAGCATGGTTTATTGCCTTTCCTTGTTCTGTCATAGAACAGGAGTAATGTCCGTGGTGTTGGAATATGTGCATGGTAATTGGCTTTTGCTGTAATTAAATGCCTCGGTGCCAGCGTTTAATCAGCCGCCAAAGCCGTTTATTGCCTCATATACTGCTGCACCATGAGCATTACCCCTTAATTAGTTGCTGAAATAGTGATGATTTAGCAGCGTCTTTATATTTATACTTTAAGACAGCAGATTCAGTCCAACATCAACAATATTGCAAGATAAAAAAGCAGCCCATTTGGCTATGCAATGATTTGAGCTTATTTATTTTTCCTTACCTTGTGGAAAACAGTGTCATGTGCATCTCCCGGTGACACCATGCTGGAGGTGCAGTTAGCACTTTGAAAGCAGTCGCTATGTCTCTGCTCCACTCTAGGACTGATCTTGTGTATTTTTTTGTGGTTTCAGTATCAATAAAACATTGTCCCCCAAAACTCTAAACAGGAAAAGGGGGGTAGGCTTCCCCACTTTGTCTCACTGTTACCAGGAGTGCCTGGATCCGGTCGGGCAGACCAGAGGCAGTGAGCTCCCAGCCTTCCCCCCGAAAGCTCCCTGGGGAAGGGAGCTCCTGTGTGTCACCACTTGTCTTGCACGACCCTGGCAGGTTGTGACAGGTGACAGTGACAGCAGCAGCAATTATCCTGACAGCCCCATCCAAACACCTCTTCCGCCCTTTCCCTGCTTGTTTTTCCAGTGGAGGCGGTGCTGTGTTATGCAGCCACTTGCCATTTTGTGGGGAACAGAGCAGTGAAAGAGCCCACTCACTGTGTCCACTTATCTTCTCCAATTTCAGTTGTCTGAAAACAAGAGGTCTGGCCTATGCTGATATTTCAGAGCCCCTTGACAGTTAATAGAGTGAGAGGCATCTCCAGAAGACAGTTCACCCTGCCATGAAGAAGGTGTCCATGAGACATTGGAGGAATGGCCCTTTGGAGGCATCCAACTATCACCGAGGGAGCTCTGCAGATGGAAGAGATGAACCCTGCCCAGAACACCAATACTGCCTGCTAAGACTGGCACTGTGGACAGATTCCCCAGCTTTGAAAAGTTTCTTCCCAGCTTTGAAAACCCCCAACGAAATTTACAGTGCTCCCAAAATCTTCTCAAAATTGTCTAGAAAGCAAAGTCATCCTTGCTCAGTAATAAAACTCTTATTTGTGATGCAGAAGAAGACATACAGCCTAGATATCTTCAAGATAAATATACAAGACCCATCTTTGTTTAAAGCCTGGTGGTTAAATCTACAGTAGCCACAGCTGGAGACAGCCATTGCATCAGGAGAACACAGCTGTACGACTGCTTCGTTTGGCCAGGAGCATCACCAACAGAGTAACCTGTGGGGCTGCCAGGTAGTCTACACCACCTCCGTCCCGCCCTAAACCCCTGGTACAGCTCGCCTTGGCACCTGAGTTTTAAATACACTTCACTCCCAAAGCTTCCATTGTTTTTAAAGGCTTCTCATTGCCTTTGATTGCAAGAAAAGCAGCGCCAAACTATCGAATTAATAGTTCCCCCACCCTTGGCCCTTGCCTCTGGCCCCTGGCCTGCTAATGCATTTTGATTTGTGTGTGGACAACATATCCCTGGAACTTTTCCATCCTAACAAGTTTAGGAAAAAATACCTTGTGCTATAAAGGAAGTAATAATACTGAGTTTGGAAAACTATATAGCAGTTTGAATGGACTTGAAAGCCTACACCATCACACTCCCTTTACTGCCCAGACAAAGCCTGTCAGACTCCTGTGTCCTGTAGGAACAAGGTGCAGAGTTCGTCCCTTCCTGAGGGAGAACACAGGCCCTTCCTAAAGTCCCCTGGGAATGGGGAGGAAGAGCTGGGAGCGAAGCTGCTGCTTGCACCTCTTTCCATGGCTAACAAAGCATCCCCTGACAATACATAACCTACTAAAGAAGTCCATGTTCATGTTCACTGGAAGTGGGAAAGGAAGTATGAGATTTAATTTGCAGGCAAGAATATTTAGCCTGGACAGTAGGACAGACTGTCCGAGGGTGAAGACAACACTGCTATGGAATGGACTGCCAAGGGAGGTTGTGGGATCTCTGTCTGCGGATGTCTTCAAGGGAACGCTAAATAAAATTTTGTTGGGAGTGACAGACGGCGAATGGGTTTAGCTGTATTGTGTACTTTTGGATCTTTCTACAACTCTGTGAAAAACTGTTTTAAGAAAACTACTTTTGCTGATATGGAGGACAGTATTAATCTCATTTAACCCTTAAAGACATAAACCAAACCTGTCTCAGATGCTCACCTGAAGAAACGATGACAGACCTTCTCCACTGACTAGAGGACCACCTCGGACAACAAAGCTGTCTTCCAGGCTGCTAAAGTTCATGGAGCTGAATCCCACCTTGAAGACAGCCTATGCAGCTCTGCACAGAAGATTTCTGGGAGCAAAGGGCTTTTATAGAAAGGTCCAAGGATAGAGAGCACAGAAAAACAGGACATAAGCAGGGTGCAGATATTGAGCAGGTAAGAAAGGGTCATTGGAAAAGCTTACCGGGATACACTTGATTCCCCATCATTTGAAGCGTTTCTCTCAGGGAAGAGGTTTGGTGAGGGTTTGGTGCTGTGCCAGGTTCTCTGACTGGAGAGGTGAAGGTCAGGCTGTGTGGTGATTGGTGGTATTTCTGAAGCAGATTGGACTGGACCAGGAACAATTCAGATTATTTACTGGACTGGGAACAATCCCAATTATTTACTGCAATGACAGCGTAGAAACAACTTCCTAGAAGAGAGCGACTTTGCAAACCACACTTCTTTCTACTCTTCCCATAACAGTTTGAATAATGTTCCTCCATTCAGCTGCAAAGCAAGGTGCTTGGCTCTGCTGTCACCCGATCACAACTCAAATTTGAGAATGCTTGTGGGGAACCTGCGCATATAACCCACTTCGGCAGATTATGGCATGGTTTAGGAATGGAGTGCTCTCTACTGCAAAGGTGCACGTTTTTAAGAACGGCACAAAATTCATCAAGAGATGGCCAGTGCAAGCAGGGGGTAGCCTCTCTTGTGACATATTTCTAGCATCCTTGCTTCACCCAACAGCGAAAGAGGCTCTTGAATTAAGCACGTTCAGGAGCCACACAGTGAAATTTTGAACCCAAAAGAGAGAGAGATGGGAGGATATGAAGCCTAATTGCAGGTGGAGGTTGGGAGAAAGTAAATACCATTCAACTTGAAAAAATAATTTCACACACTAGCAAACAAAAAAGAAATTTATAAGGAGTTTATTGGATTGGTAAAATGTAATAAAAAAAGCATTTGTGATACTTCTTCTGCGAAGAAAAAAGGCATCTGGCGATTTTGCATATTTATTTTCCCTTACAAAACATTAGAAAAGCATAACTGATAAAAAGGATAACAACTGAAAGAGCAGAGCAAAGAGGAAAATACATCTCAATATAATTGGATAATGCGTAATAAAAATACAGAAAACACATGCTTAAAACAGCTTTCATTCTCTTACTGTAAAAAGTCATCTTATGTGTTGAATAAAAAATATATGCCGGTTGCTCTGAAAATTGCAGTTTAGAAGAGGTAACTAGCTGAGAACAAAATATATATATCTATATATATTTATAAATATAGAAAATGTGTATATGCTGCATCTGTCCTCAGAACAAACTGGAATAAATGGTTTTCAACTCATGCATACAAGTAACCAGAGAAAAAACTTCATATATTACCTAGTGGACCAATCCTGTAAGGTGCTGATTGCATTTCCTGAGCGCCTTCAAAGCCCTATGGAAGCAGTCAACGAAGGAGACAAGTGGCCTGATGGGTTCAATGACAAGGGAGGCTACTCAGTTCAGTGACAAGGGAGGCTACTCAGCAGCTCACAGGAGGTGCACTCAGCAACTCACAGGATTTGGGAAAACTCCAATGGCAGCAGGATTGGGCCCCTCACAGACTTCGGTTGTGCTTGTGCTCAGCAAGGGGTAAAACTCTGGTACCTCCAAGCTCTGACAGATAGGAGATCAGTCCTAAAAGCTCAAGTAATGTTACTTCATTAGGATCTGAGGGCATGGAGTGTGCAGCAGAAAGCATCCCTCATATAGGGAATGCCTCCTTGTGCCCCTTTCTTGCCCAGATAGCTAGGCTAGTGATTCACATTTAAAAGGAAGATGCTTCCCATACCACTGACAGCCTCTGTCTGCTGGCACAGGACAAGAAGTGTGGTCAGTCACACTCCCCTCCCAACTGCAACGAAGGCAGCAATGCAAAACCTTCTCTATCTCAAGGGCTAAACCAACAGCTACCATACAGCTGAAATACTACCTCAAACCTGGCCTAGTCATCCACTATGAATTACTGCACATCCAATAAACACCATCACCAGTGAGGCCTACAGCAGACAGGTCTACAGCTGGCAGGGATAGGCCAAAGCACAGCAGCTACATAGGACAAATACACTCCTGGGGCACTTTCTCCTTGCAGTCTGACAGAGCTAAGCCAATCTCCCAGTCCTCGCAGGGTTCGGCATGGGCCATTTAGCCAAGAGGAATCCTTCTGGAATGACCCATGTGTGGTTCAGACCCCCTTGTATCAGCCCACAGGTAAAGCCAGTGTGAGAGATTAGGCTCTGAAACACAACAAACCTCTGCTGTTTGTTCTGAGCTGGAAAGTGCTGTTACCAAAACTGCAGAATTCGTACTCCTGGTCTCTCATTTGACTAACTGGAGGAACGGCACTGAAGGCTGCCCTCCAGTCTCTCTGACGGTCCAAAACACAAGCCGTGGCATGGGAAACTATAGGACCCTTAAGGAAGCTGGTCTCACCGAGGCAGATCCTGTCTAGCAAGATCATGAGAAAGTCCAGGCATAACTTTGCTCTGCCTATACCTCTACCAATACTCAATCCTCACTCTCCAGAGGGACAGCAGAGGAGGTCACAGTGGTGCAGTACTGAGCATCAAAACATCAAACCTTTCCCTTTGCTGCATTTCCAATAAACCTTGCATTTCCTCTCTAATCACAGAAGAGAAAAGTTTCCTATAACATCATTTTGGGGATTGAAAGTGAGAGCACATCAGCGTGTTTAATACAGTAACACCAATCAAACACCCAGCCTTTGGTTCACCTTCAAATTTTCTCTTCTAACATTATATAAAAAATGAATAATGGAGAGCTTATAAGAGACAATATTAAGCTAATAAAATCTCCAGATATGAATGACTCTGGGGTTCTGATAAGACAGAGACGTTTGAGGAGATATACCCGAATACCTCCACTACTGAACAGTTGCCTACTATACAATAAAGTGTGTTAAGCAAGATGACAAGCAGTGCTGATAGGATAAGCCATTGCTTTGCTTATCCCAATGGAGAACAGATGCTCAAAATTAACCTCTTGCTTGTCTTCTACATCATTCTCATAGTTCCCATCCCTGCTCTGCACTAGGACTGTTTCTCTGCTGCCCATAATGGAGCACCGCAGGTCTCTGAAAAGGCACATTGTGAAAAAAGTGGAATACACTTTTTGTAAAGGCAGCTCTGTTAATAGCCTACTCTTCACCTTGCTGGTTGTTCTGCTTAGATGCTTGTCAGGTGCTTAGCTACTTAGGCATTAGGCACATTAGAAATCCTACTTTTTTAGGTGGATAAAGCAAAGAACTAGATCAGGCTCAGGGGACAGGGCAGAAAATGTGCATTTGCTAAACTGAAATGGGTTTCCAACCCATACAGAGCTGTCAGTAAAGCACTGGCAGATGTAAAAAAGTGCCCCAGTTCTGTATTTTCAATGGGTACCATCTCAACATAGTTGAAACGCAAACCACAACCTCCGGCTGTGCATTTCAGTGCAAACTGCTCTTATCTCATACAGCCCTGAATGAAACATTAGCACAAAGGCAGCCTAATTGGAACAGGATCTTCTCCTCCCTCCCTGCAAATCCTAATCATTGCACACGATCCCATAGCTAATGGCAGAGAGAAAACACCTGTTTCTGGCAAAATGCTTGCGCTAGGAAGGCAGGATCAAGGCCTAGGCTGGACACAGACTCACCATGGGGAGCAGCTCTGACTATGGAGAGGATGAGGTGGACCTTGCTTCATTAGCAGTCCTTCCTCGCTTCCATGCTGCAGCAGCGTGGCAAGCTGGAGCTGGAGCAAACGTTTGCAGAGGAGGTGCTGAGCTCTGGCTCTAGTTTAGGGAACACTTCAGAGTGTGGCATTTTTTTCCTTGGCCACTGCCAAGGAAGACAAGAAAAGCAACAAGAAACTACACTGAATGGCCATCTCCCTTTCATTTTGAAATCTGAGCACTTTCCCAAATTAAGGCATTCCTCCCATCTAGAATTCATATTTGGAAGACCTCCCTGTATCAGAACTGGAAAGTATTCTGATTGCATTTTCTGGTTCTAAACTCTAGGTGAGCTTTCCTAGACAGTGCTCCTAACTTTGTTTTAATTCAGTGCCCAAACCAAAGTGGCTCCATACCATACAGGGACCAGAGCAAGGCTAGGACAGAACAAACAAGTAAAAATAATGACACCATGAAAAAGCTGACTATCAGAAATGCTAAATAAGCAAAACTGCTATGGAACAAAATTAGCATGAGATGTAGGAACAGCCATTAAAAAAAAATCATAGCGATTATGCCCTTTAGTTTTTGCCACGTTTATTATTTTCACCTCTCTCTTCTCACAGATGAAATGGGGCAGGCCAGTTCTTTTTCCTATTCAAGTCAGCTTTGCTCTCCGGGCTGTCACACTGCTGGCACAGACCTGTGGAGACAGGACTTCCCGCCCTTCAGGGGAATGCTGAAAGGGGACTATTTTTTAAACATCAACTATTCCTGTTCACCGTACACTCTGCTTCTAAAAATAAAACAAGCATCTGAGACTTTAAACAAGCAACGAACCCTTTAAAGTTTCATAACAATGTTTTAAACCTGGGGTAGGAGGGATGGGAATATGCTTTCCTACTTATGGAAAATAATGAAACCAATGTTTCTGGATATGAGATGCTGGGTAATAACAAATCAGAGGTCTGATGCTGAGCCCGTTCCGCCAGCCAACCCCTGTGAGAAAAAGACAGCAAGAAAGTTTTTTTTTTTGCACTGATGAACCTAAAAATGAAAGGAGAGGCAATACACGGGAAGGAAGAGGGTAGACAGGTACATGGCATGGAAATGACTTGCCTGGAGCAACCACACAAGTAGGCAGAAAAATGGCAAATATAACCTGTCTCCTTATTCCCTTAGTGTTGTTCCCCAAACTAGTTTGGGAGTGAATTGGGGGAAGGGGAGGAGGGAGCAGCAATTTGAACATGGCAGATGCTCCAGTTTAAACCATATCTTCCCAAAGAGGAACCGAGGGTGGGGGCAGGGGAGATGGCTATTATTAATGTCCTTCCGTATATAGCAAAGCAGACATCCTGCATAATGGCAACACAATACATCAATAATAGCCCAAGAATAGCTTCCTACCGTTTTTTTTCCCCTGACAGTTAGAAACATAAAGAGAAAAATCAAGCTGCTGAGATAAATAGCTGAGTCTCCACCCCCACCTCAAATTGCCTTGGCATATTTTAAGAGATAAATGGTTCTATGAGAAATTTAAATAGCTTTCTCTTTTCTTTTTTGGCAGCTGCAGGAACTGGGTCAGGTGTAGAAATTATTAATTTTGAAGCCTGAAAAACCAATGTTTGAAACGAAGGTTTTTTTCCCCTTTAAAGCATCAACTTTCTTAGAAGTAGAGTTAGAAAAAATTAAAAAATAATTGAGTTTTTTTTTTTTTAAACGTAAGTCAGACCAAAAATAATTAAATAACAGTGCAAGCTGCAGAGAAGGGACAATTTGAATAACAGTTTAATGGACATTAGAAATATCCACAGTGGATTGTTAATTTTTTTTGCATAGAGTATAGTATTTGCACAATGGCTTTCGTTCCTTTTGATCAAACATAGCACTGGGAATATGTCTTGAAGACAAACACAGGGGGACACCATCCTTAGTTTTACCCTAACTTTAGTGCACGTTTCCAAAGAGACGAAAGATTACTGCCAGAGTGACCAGCACCAAACACTTTCACAAGCTGCCCATTTACTTATTGCCAGGTCTCAGGACTGACGCCCCAGTAAGCTGATCTGCTTGAGGCTGCGCTCACTGGTGCTCAGAGCTGGTGAACCTGGTACTGAACCACATGTAAATCACTGCCTTCCCCCTTCCAGTCAGGTTACTCTTGCTTTACACATTGATACCAGGATTTCTAGCCCAGCTTCTCTGCATGATGCCAAAAGCCATCTCCCTATACATGCAAGGATGCCTTTGCAACCATAAACCCCTGAATCTTACAGAAAAGAAAGGTCAAATCCTGTAGAAACTGCTCTGAGCAAAGAAATGCTGATATATAAACTCCCTCACAGGATAGTACACTAGTTAAGTCCTGTAAAAGGTTCAAATTTCCAGTCCTACAAAGACTCTAAGATCTTGAAAGATACCCAGTTGGCAGGCAGCCCACTCCCTCCACTGCACGGTTGGCAAATCCCCCCTGTTCCTCGTGCTCTGTTCCGTGTCCCCAAATTGAGAGGACACCTGAGAAGGAGGACTCCCTCATTTAGACTCGCTGCACCTCTGCAGGGCTTACGGCTTGTGCTCTACTTCCCTTAGTGACCAATCAAAAATTTAAAAGGTGACAAAGACACAGATGTAAATAGAACTGTGGTGCCTAGAAAGTCAGAGCACAGATAGGATCAGAAGACAGACTGTAATTACAGGCCCTGCTACTTATTACATAGGCCAGTTGGGCTACATGAGCCTTCGCTGGAAACTTCCTGTGTAATTAATAAAGGAGAAACAGAATACTTTTGCAATCACTTTTCTAGCTTTCACTGTGGGGGTCCAATCCTGCCATCCTGGATTAGCTCTAATCATAGACAATCTTTCTCTGCATAAACTGAAGGCATCTGTTCTGTAAGACTTAAAAAAAAAAAGGAAAAAAGAAAAAAAGAAAAAAAGGACAAAACCCTTATTGCAAACCTACACCATGCAATCAAGAAGGAAAGGAAATCGATTCTGAAAACCCCCACCCAGATTGTAATCTGACAATGTTTTCAAGGCATCTGGCAAAAAGGAAGAAGAATGCTATGAAATATTTAAAATCCTGCTTCTGTCAGGAATACATGAGAGGGGAAAGGTGAGTTTGAAAGGGCTGCATTATTTGTAAGCCAAAACCTGAAAGCACCACCTTTTGCAAAGGAGCATGAGATGCCCTTGGCCCAAGCCAGAGCAGTCCTGAGAACATGTACTAGGCGCTGATTCAACAGGGACTGGCATGACAAAGTCAAGGCTGTGTGTGAGCAGGACCAAAGAAGCTGTACTGCACACTGGGGTATGTACCATGGGACTTCAAGGCTAAGGCAAATGAGGGAGTTAATAATACAGTAAAATAGCTGCATGCTTGCACTCCGTAACTGATCCTCCTCATCTAAAGCTTCAACTGGATTTTCAACAGCTTGGGAAATAGGGCATCCCCAAGGGAGGATTTCTCCTGAAAGCGCTTCTTTTACTGCTGAGACTTTTACCAAAGAGGGATGTCCCAGGAAGGGGAAACTGTCTTGTGAGGTCTGAGATGCACTGAATGGCACTTTGCTTTGCTCCTGCACCCAGGATCTTGCCCTCTCCATTCTCAAATCTCCACTCGTGGGGAGCACCTTTGCAGAAAGATCTCAGCCAGGCCGGACCACTGGGCTAATCCCAACCTGCATCATGAAAAGCAGGCCCAGAAAGAGGCTGGATGTGCCCAGCTGTCGTAAGGAGGGGAGCAATCAAGCAGGCACTTAGGAGTTACGATGCTCAGCTGTACCTTTGCCTTGGTCCCATCCACCTGCCTGCTGTACAGTTCCCAGTAGAAACCATAAAAGACTTCAGGATAAGCACTGGGCATAGAAATGGGATCAAAATGGTCCTGAAATGCTGAAACAAAAGACACTTTGGAACAAAACTGGCACAGCCACAATCCCCACAATGCTTGCGTAAGACAGAAAGAAAGAATCCCTAGAACGTATTTATCAAAAGCCATTTTATGCAGATTTTTCCTTCTGAATATTTAAAACATGGTGAATATTAAACTTCAGAGATTCTTAATACGTTCCAAAGCCCCACGGACCTTTGAAATGCTAGCTCATCAATATGCAACATCTAATCTTGTCAAAAAAAAAAAAAAGAGGGGAAAAAGAAAAGCTATTCATCCTCTGCACATAGAGGTTACAGCAAGAATCCCAAGGAAAAAAAAAAAAACAACTTCCAGCATCTTATGCAATAGGTTAAATTTACTCTGGGAAAGTTTCACTTTCTGCAAGAGAGAAAGTGCCTGTACGTGCATTGCTGCTGGAAGTTTCTTCTGAAGTGTGAGGCTGAAACTGTGTAGCTGGATTACAGTAAGTAGTTTATTAAAAAAACCAAGGCTTGTGGCTTTGCATCCTGTTCCAGTCCAATGTAGTCTCAGGATCCCCCCTCCAAAGGCCAGCAGACAGTGCGCCACCTAAAAATCCATTCTAGTCCAAAATGCTGTGGTTGAAATGGCTTTGCTTGTTTATAAAGTTTAGTGTTTCGTATCGCTTGCATCTGACCTTCAGCAGAAAGAAAAGCTCAGTTAAATTGTGCAAATATGTACCAAATGGGAGCAAGGGAAAGCAGCCAAAAATGCTGCATGAGCTTTTGCAGGGCTGCAGCCTTTTAGAAGCACCAGTGAGATGAACTGGATGAAAGGCCAAATTGATTTAGGCTCCAGGCAGGAGCTTAAAACACCATGACATCCAAATTCACAAAGAAAATGTTCTGTTACTGCAACCCCAAATTTCCTGCACATGAAAACACTCTTTTCTTTCATCTTAAGGAGATGCTCGTTCTGTAATCCGACATTTAAAAATGAACAAACAAACAGGAGTCAGCTGACAAAGGATTCTTGCTGGTGAATGGAAGTAGGTCACTCTGAGTATTTTGCCTTTACAGTCTGGCTTAATATTAGTATTGTACACAAAACAGTAACAAAACTGCACTGGAGACAGGGATAGACTCTAATTTTGTCTTTTCTATGAAAATTAGCATTAACATT
The DNA here is from genome assembly GCF_000690535.1 of Cariama cristata. NCBI lineage: Eukaryota > Metazoa > Chordata > Aves > Cariamiformes > Cariamidae > Cariama > Cariama cristata. The sequence goes on from NW_009627617.1 coordinate 22,537, forward strand.
CTGCGTTCCTGTGCAATGCCTCCCCAGTACCCGATATCTGGTTAATTAAAAAAAGGCCACAAAGCAAACCACACACTAAATTAAACAACAACAAAAACCCTTACTGGTCAGCCTGCATTTAAAGACATCTAAGTATGAGTAATCAGGCAGAAAAGAATTTTCCTGAAGGAATATAAAAGAAAAGGAAAGCTCCACATACAAGACCAAATAAAATCTTCTGTCTCTCATGAATACAAATTCTGGCTGCCCTTTTACACAAACATATTAAAGAAATAAAACTGCAGGAAAAAATAAAAGAAGAAAAACTAACAAATTCATTTTTGGAGAAAAAAAAATTTAAACTCAAACAAACTATCCTTCAAACAAATTTCTTCATGATAAATCCCTGCAATCATGTGGTTGTAAATTACATGGTTAAATATGACTGAAAAAGTAAGGCACAATTTCATAATCATTTTAAAAGCAGTAATTATAATCATTTTCTTTGATATCCATGTGGCAGGCCACTGATACTATGGATGCACAAAGCTACTTGATTAAAGATCTGAGAAAGTTTTTCCAACTACTAGCTAAGACTCACAATACCTTGGTGAAGTAAGTAACATACCATCTTCACTGCAAAGATGAGCGCATGTTGAGCAAATGGAAAAAGAGGGTAAGAGAGCTGCTTGTGGACAAAAGGAGGCAGAGGCAAAAAAGCAGAGACACCCCCAGTGTCATGTTCCCAGTGAGGGACACTAACCCCTGGAAATGTAAAGGTAATGCCACCACCTGGGGCTTCTGTTTCCTTCCTCGTTTTCTAAAAGATCTACGTAGGATGAGAAATGTGGACAAACAGCAAAATTAAAAAAAAAAAAAGTTTGAACTGAATGCTCTTGATACCAGTGATAACTCCATTGCTTCCACATGTAACATGAAGCCAAAGAGACCAAGAACACATAGCCAAGAATAAAGCCCAGTGGGGTACAAGTAACAGTCCGCAGTGTTGCAGCCTGTATTTCTACTCAGATGTAGCCCCACATCCACCTTACGTGTGTGTGTGTGAGTGCATACACCAGCGTGGTCTGCAAGTGTCTGAGCTTAGTTTTTTCAGATCACAGCAGAGAATTCCCAGGCTGAAATGAGAGCTGTTCCGCAATATCCACCAGGAAACCTACTAAGGTTATGGGTTTTCTTTTAGATTTTTAGATGCTGGGTTAATGTTGTAATTTCACAAGTTTAAGTCTGCTCTCTCTCATGCTCCAAATGGCAGTCGGGCAATTGACAGTTGCAAATTCAAACTTGAAATGCTGAGGAAGCCAGGCAGCATTTCTAGAAATGTTTAAGGAGAAGTCCTGTTCCCAAGCCCAGAAGGGTATGTGGAGATGAAATTCAATCAGTATCTCTTGATCTTCATGGCAGCTGCCATAACATGCTTATATTCTTCAGTAATTCAGGGGAAAAAAAACCTCAAAGAAAATTGCAGTTGCCACAGAAGAGGACCTTGGCACTCCCCATAGACAGCCACTCCATGACTTTAAGACGGGAAAGAAAAATGAACTCAACAGAAGTAACACTGTTCTTTTAAGAAGAGTTTTTTTGATTGTTTGGATTGTTCTAACAAAAGAAACAGTGACTTCAAAATTAGCAAAACTAGTTAAAATTGGGAAAAAATATCTTGTGAAAAGTTTCAAAGCTTTTTTTTTATTTCACCAGATCCAATATTGAACTATTTCCCAAGAACACATGTACTTGTTTTTAAATAGAATTTTTATCCAAAGAAGTTTTCAAAATCGTCACAGAAACTTTAATTTACCAGCAGAAGAAACCCAAGAACTACAAAAAAACTGAGAAAGAAGGCATGGGTTTTTGACAAAATAAAATTTGTTAACAATTCTGAAATTTATTTAGATAAAAATTCAATATGGTTTTAATTATAATAGAAAAAAAACTCCCACCAATCCTGTTGTGGATAACATTGCAAAAAGAGAGAATTTCTCATTAAAAACATGGCCCTTCTGACATCACATAATTTAGTGTAAAAATTGTGACCAGCTCTAACTGGAAATAGTGTTCTCACAGCTCTCTCTTAGTTTGGACTTCAGTAACCTCTAGATAGTACTAAGTAGTTCCTGCTATCCTCTGGCAACAAACCCTCAATTACCATCACTAGTGTTTTCTCGTGGGAATTTCACCACAGTGAGATACTTCAGCACATCTCTCTCTGATAGCCCTGACTTACAGTATTGAAGTCTATATAAGATGTAGTCAACTCAGCTCAGTGAACAAATAGCAGATCAACATGATGAACCAACTGCAGGAACCAGGTATCAATAGAAAACAGTTATAAACTCAAATCCTTTCTGAGCCACTCAGCTGAAGCACCAGGTGTCTAACATTTATCTTTGATGCTGAAGGAGGGCAAAGGCACAGGATTTCCCTCAAGGACCTTCTCTTGGATCGCGTTATCCCTCATCTGCTGGACTTTCTTGAAATCAAAAGGAACCAGCATTTATGAAACCTAAGCTAGGCTTGGCTGACCATGGCCAGGCAGCAGCCAATACAAGTCCAGAGAGATTTCAGTATGACTTTTTGCATATTCTTTTCAACAACCACCATTTCTCTAAAAGACACTTTTTTTCTTCATTCTTTTCGGGCACGTTTTGCTGATAGGCAGAAAGTCAGCTTAAGGCCTGTGTCTTATGAAAGTCTCGCTCCTGCCGTCAGGATGAATGCTATTATGTAGAGTTCACTGTGATAAACACTTTGGTACTCCCACACCTCTATGATTAAGTCATTACCCAAGTGATTTGCAGCTGTGATAGAAATCTAAGAATTAAAATATTAAAAAAAAACAAAAATAAAATTAAAGGTGCAATGGTGCTGCTTTCTGTTTTTAAAAGCAACGTTCAGGCAATGATTAAAATTAAGTGACAATAAAACCATCACATTTACAAAATACTAGTGTTAGCCTTGGGGATATGCTTAAGGATTGGGCTGTAACCAAGGCAACCCAATCTTCTGGAGAAAGTTTAAGTAGACAGTTTTAAAGCCATGGTTCACAGATACAGTAAATCTCGCTGTAGGGCTACTTGTGACATATGGGAAGTGCCACAGCCACCAACACGCAGCACTGATTTTGTAATAACTCATCCTCCTGTTGTCCAAATGTTACATTGGATCAGCCAGCGAGTGCCCTCCTGCAGTTGGCATAAGGGCAACACAGGACCATTTCATGTGTAATTTGACAGAAATTTGACTGTGCCCACATCCTACACAGACAAAATCTGTATGACTGTGTGATACAGAATCAGTCTAGCATTAATGACTGTAGACCCATGTCTTATGTCACACCATGCAATGGCTTTAAGCCTGTGCTTAAACAAACCCCAGGGGCTTAAATATTTTGCTAAATGAGAACCTGATCCTGGACCCTCCTGGGCCCTGCCTGGGCACACAAGTCATGGGATCAGGCCCTACTTGCCAACAAATGCTAGAAAAAGCCAAAGCAGCATAAGCAAAAACTGCAGACTTGAATAGAAATGTCTGTGTGATCTTCCAATTCTTTCTGAAAGGAACACTTTGGACATTACCACAGATGACGTAAATTTTTATCATGGCTAAGAAGTCTACCTTAAGAAAAGCAAGGTCTCTTTGGCAAAAAGACTCCTTCTTTGGAACAGATAAAACAGGATATATTGTAAATGTGACAAATATTGTGATGAAGCAACATCCCAGTGGTTCTTAATTGCAGTGCAATTGAGATAAGTCCACCAGCATTTCCTAATTAAATCCTGAAGCATCAGAGGAGAGATTTCCATACACATGTGGGTGATGAGAGCCTCTGTGATGTATATACATTTATGCAATATCTTCCGAATATATTTATAGCAATTTTAGAAGCCAAAACCACATACATTACAGAAAATAAAGAAGAGCGCTTTGGACGCTCACTCCTTCCAATAGGCAGATGGTTTTGGTGTTTCATGGGTGAAAACAAAAGCATGATAGTACCTTTGCACAGATGCATCAGGTCTAGAAATTAGCCACAGTACCTCAAATATCCACACTGCTCAATCTTTGTCATACATCTTCCACCCATGGAGTATTTAATGCTTGAAAAGTTTGGCTCTCACCTCCCTGCATGCCAGCCCAACTCACCACAGCATCCCAATAACACAGAGGATTCAGATCTAGATCTCCTGGTTGGTCCTTAGCTTTGAAATGGGCTGGAATCCCAAACCTACATACCAGCAAACTTTTCTGGAAAGAGAAGATAGAACTCCAAAAATCAGTAGTTTGAGCCAATTTGTGATTAGTTTAATTCCCATAACGTCCCTGGGAAGCTGGAAAGAAGCCCCCTCAAGCAGAGGGCAGAAGATGAGAAGCCATATGACTTGCTCCAAGTCCAGCCTACAGCAGGGCCATAAAAAGCCCAAATGCTCTGGACTTCAGTCCTCCTTAGTCTAGGCCACATTCTGCAGGGAGGCACAATAGCTTCTTTCCATCAATTACGCTGGTGTTATTCAGGAGAGTCCCATCAGCCACTTGATTTAACTCTAACAAGACTAAGGAAGATCAGATCTACATTTGCTGCCTGATGAATGGCTTATTCTGCACCCAAGTGTATCACATCCTCCCCTGTGCTTGCAGACATGTAAGATCTTCCACAGGGATACAACGGTGTTAGCAAGCCCAGCTCTGACCTCTCATGCTTTTGTAGGGTTAGTTCAAACTGGATTTGCTCAATAGTTGTGAGGTTTTTTTGACTGGTGGTGGTGTAGACTGCATGTAAAGAAGCGAGCTCAGAAGTACCTTACGTGCCACAGTTCAGGGATTAGGAGCCCAGATGAAACCTGGCAGGAGTCATGGTGCAAAAAAAATAATTCTGTTTACATCTGAGGCAGTAAAATTCTAGGAGGCCAGGGCAGAAATCTAGTATAAAAAGGCAAACTCCTTCAGCATAGCCACTATGGTAGAGAATGATTTCTTTTGCTTAATGATGCCACCCTTCTACAAAGGAGGATTCATTCCGAGCTGTGAATTTTGGGAAACTTCCCTGACACTGGTGGAGTTTGCCAACATATAAACCAAGTAAGGGACAGAGGTTTCAGACTGGTATTTCTGTATTTGAATTTACTGTACACAGCTAAAGCTATTAAATTTCACAGTGCTCTTCCATAAAGGTTACTGCTAAACTGGAAGGAAATGCATCATTTGCAGGAGCTGCAGTATCTCATTTTTTCCTCTTTGTTTCCTATTGGTCTAGCTCATCTAACTTTTCTTTTCAGTATTAGTGACTATAATTATATTAGGCTTCTGTTATAGAGAATAAAGATGAAAGCACCACATTTTTACTGTTTTTCAGTGGGTGCATGAAAAAAATTCTTATAACTTATTCTTGAAAACTGCCAGTTTGTCACTTATATGGTCAATCAGCCTGCAACTGTTTCAGTTGTGCTTCTTAATGTGTTAAGTGCAAAGAAAGGTATTTTCTTTGATTACATCTGCAAATAAGATATTAATGTCAATTCAGTGATATGAAAATTACTCCCTCACTATGTAATTTGCACCTTAGTTATTATGGGTTTCATGAACAAGAATATTATAGCTGCTCAGAGTGCTGTGGATTTTTTTTTTTAATTAACCAAACTAAAAAAAAAAAACCAAAAAAAACCCGACCAACATGAGAAAAAAAATATTATCTGTGCCCAGCTTTTATTTACCTTGGCATATGTATTAATTCTGGACTGAAGATAAAAACGCTGCTGCTGGCCCAGCACTCTTCTGCAATGACATTTCACCAGAGAGCAGTTATAAGTGGCTGTGATGAAAATGAAAGAGGAAAAAAAATGCTTACTTTTTGGAGTGGCATAGCAAAGGGTTTAATACCTTCTTTAGCTTTCCTAAGATAAAAACTGAAGAGCAGCATGTATTTAGGAGGATCCTTTTTGCTGTTGTTGAAATTGATCCTGAAATTGTTGATCCTTAATTTTTTTTAATGAGAACTTCAGATCATGCGTGTTAAAGAAATGTATATCCCAAGGCCTGGTTCAATCCTTGTTACAGTTGAAGGAAAATCCTCCCATTGCAATAAACAGAAGATTCGAACAAGACTATTGCTTCAATGTCTACTCAGAAATGAATGCTGCCAGTAGTCCCACTAGAATGGGGGGTATTAGAGAGTGGCGTAAAATTTTTTTGAGCATCGCTTTGCACTACAACTCTATGCAGTAATATTTTTTTTCTTAACCACTGGGATTTTAAAAACGTGTTTTCAGCCCCACATCCTTAAAGACCTTTTCAACAGACATGATTGGCTTATATCTCTGGTAAATCAAAAGCACATTGTGTGTGTGTGCATGTAGTGTACAGTGTGTGCAAGCTCACATCTTTCTGTGATTGCTCATACATTGTGAATTGGAAGCATCACTACTGAATAAATTTATGCAATAGCAAAATATAATTTCATAAGAAAAAGAAGAAACCCTATTGAACTGGAAGGGAATGGAGACAAGTAAGGGCCTAAGAAAAAAAGAGATAGATAACTAAGCTGTGAAGATACAAGGTCACACCTACACTCTTAGGTGCAGTACAGTTGAAGCTGCATTGTTTGTGTTGTGATGAGAGGAGTGCTGGGTCTGCTCTCACACTTTCCAGGGCAGTGATCCAGATCCTATTAAAGTCAAAGGGAAGCTCCCCATGACTTCTAGGAGAGCTGGTTAGGTTCTCAAAATAACTTGGGAAAAAGAACTAGCTCAGCCATCTTTCACCTTCTACCTTCATGTACTTCTTAAGAGACAGGAATCAAACACAGAAATACAGTTAGGACCATGTTCAGACCTCCTTCTACAGGCAGATAACTCAGGTGCTGTGACCACTTATCTCCATCAGCTGCAGAGACAGCAGGCAGTCCGACTAACTGCTCTCCTGAAAAATCATGTCTAAATTAGGTGCCTGTCATGGGCAGTCTGAACATGGCCTCTCAAACTGCCCTCTTGTTCCATGGCCTTCCAGTTTAACTTTTCTTTTTTTTTTTTTTCTAAAAAACAGAGATTCAGACCGTAGGCTGGAAAGAAATCATGCAAAGCTTGTGCAATATCCCCCAACGGGCATCCTGGGGAGGGTCACAGTTGATACTCAGAGATCAGTGCTGGCCTTGGCAGTCAGAGCCTGGATCCGAGCAGAGTTGCAGGTCTTGCAAAGGATGTGCCCGTCCAGAGGGTAACAGCCCTGATTGTCCCCTTCAGACAGGAGGCCACCACAGTCCTATGAAATAAGTGAACAGTAAGAGCAAAGTAAATAAGAACAACAAGATAAAGTGAAGAATCTATTAGTCAAAGTAACTCTCTCCTCACTCTCCACGTTGTAACAGGATCCAGCCTGAGTTAGTGTAAAGCATGAAGCTGAGGTACGTGATGTCTTTCATGATTAAGCCACTTCCTGATAAGAGACAATGCTGTAGAGAAGATGGATTCCCAAGCTCTCTGCTGAATTTAATCCAATTGAAAATAAAAGGAGATTATTCCCTTCACATTTCTGAGGAAGGAAAGGTCTTTAGCATTGGAGAAAACATCAAACTTAAGCACATATTTATTAATGCAAAAAAGGATAAAAAAAGAAGCATCACTGGGAAGGAAGTTTGGTACCAGTATCTGACTACAGGTAATCTCCTTTGGAAGCGTTAATACCACAAAGCTATAGCATCCATTCCAGGGGTGACAGCTAAGCAAACTCCCTGCCTGTCTCCCCTTACCAGAAGCGTCACCTGTGTTTGTATTGCAATTGGCCCAAAAGGTTGTGGCTGAAAGGAGGATGTCACTGAGGCAGGCGGCACATGGAAACCCCACTAAAAGGCCACAAACCTGCTCCAGTGACCTCAGCCTCTAAGTATATAAGGTTAAGTATAGCAAAGTTGGGAATTATCCCTCACTGTGTGATCAGGCAATCCCTTGGCCCAAGACTGCTGATGGAGCTGCCGTGAGGGGATTATGGCTTGCTTAGAGGCCATGCCTCTTCATCATAAATCTGTGTTCGTAAATATACCTGGGAAGCAAGTGGCGGAAAGATGAATACCATTGTTGTTCCTTTTGAGATAGCCAAGGCACATGGAGATGAAGGCCAAATGAGTGTCTGTGTTCTGTGCTCTCCACTGCATCTACTTCTGACATTCATGTGTGTGAAGCCTAGGTATCTCAGCAGGCAGCATGGGGACATGCTGTATGACAAATTAGGCTCTACAAAATTTAGTGTATGAATGCCCCAGTGTCTTTAAAAAACTGGGCCTAAGTAATGGGCTGATATGTACCCTGGAAGCCAAGGTCAGATTGAGAAGTGAACCAGATGCCTCATGTTTCAGCTTAGACTTTTACGCCTTAGTCCATCCTTCTTTCTGGTTAAAGTTATTAAAACCTGCAAGTGTGATAAGAAATACATTTGGTCTCATTTTCTTACCCTGCCATCTGGCTGATGTATTATCCAACAAGTCACACTTGCATTGAAGAATTCTTGAAGGTTCCCTAACACAGCTGTTCCCACATGTTAATTGCTTTAAGGTGATTTTTAATCTCTGTCTTCAGATTCTTACCATCAAAATTATATGAAGTGTGTAATGAAACTAAACAGGAAAGTAGCGCAAAAAGCATTGCACAAAACAAGAATTATCATGTTTATATGTCCATTAAAATTCTTGAACCCAGAGCCATATGTTCAGTTTCCTGTACAATCTTGCTCAAATTCTAACATGCATTAGCTTTCATTTTAAGAACATAAACATGAGCAACGTTTGTGTCCAAGCTATAATTTATGAAGTTCTCAAATATTAAGCCCTAATTACCTGAGTCACATTCTCTTGCTCTCCTAATGAACCTGTTATAAACAAGGGACCTGATTTTCTTCTCATTTGCACTGATATAAACGAGAAAAAATTCCTTGCATGCTGAAGTCAATGTAGTAATTTGATTGCAGAGCCAGTGTTACAATAGGGTATGCCTGTTGTGTGTATAACATGAGGCGGTAATGAGATTAAGCCAACCTTTGCTTTCTGTCCTTCACGTGATTAGAATACTAACCTCACATCGGTAGCACTGGACATGGAAGTCACGATCCAAGGCAACAATGCGTACAGTCTCCTCTTGTCCTGGGGCTGGCATGATGGGCTCCTTACACACTGAACATCTTGGTGCAAATTTCCTGAAGAAAGAAGAGACGGTCCCAGTCACCCTTGAACTTGGAGTGAAAGTTTTCATTAACTGCACTAGCAATCCAGAAATGTGTGCATTTGTACAAACACATACACACACACGTATGTACAGATATGTCACAGTTTGTAGCTTTGCACAGATGCCTCCATGGAAAGGAGACAGGAAGGAGCACTTCAGTCTTACAATGCAATTTCAGGCTTGCAGGATATTAAAGAGCATTTTGCAGACTATTAGGAGAGGACTTCAAGAATATCTGACAGGCACCAATGCATATTCTGCTTGCCCTAATTAACAACTAAAGTGCCTGTTGAATGACCTACAATCATGACACCTATGCTATGCACTGCTGCAAACCTCAGGCCAGGCTAAGCCTCCACCCTAGCTCTAAGAAAGTCCATGCAAATCCTAAAGTTAGAAAGATGACCAGGATCTGCTTTAAGAGCATCTCTTGAAAAAAACCCCAAAATATTAAAATTTGAAGATTGGAATAAATAGGTAAAAAGTCCTAATAAAGATGGTAAAAAGATTTGTCTTACACTACACTAATTTGTTGAGGTTTATCCCATCTATTTTAAACTTTTGAGCCAACTTACCCACTTATGCACACAGGAGCACACTCTTCACTGCGCTTACTCTCAAACTAGAAGCATCAGGGCAATTCTGATTAGCTGCACTTTTTAGCTAGAACCAACTCTCAGTTATCCACTGTTGGGCTGCCCAGGCTTAAAAGGGAACAGGTCTGGGTGCAGAGACGCCAGTGCTCTCTCTTCCACAGTCAATCAGACTGAGTCAGAGCTCTGTAGTGACAATCACTCACTGTGTGAAGGGACTGGTTTGAATCAGGGTCAGCTCAGGGATCAAGAGGAGCACAGACCTTTCTTTTTTCCCTTATATTGCCCACTGTATGCCCTTCTGTCTATTTTACATACGTTCTGTATTAGCTCTGGTTTTGCTCCCCCCAGTTGTCTGTGAGAAGTGGCCATCTCTGCTTCTAGGTAAGTGCAGATGCTTGAGAACATTTAGCTTGTGGTGAATCATTATTTGCTGTTTTGCTTCAAAACCTATAGATACCAGTTCCCTGGCTGCAAATTCTGCTCACAAAAAAAGAAACTTATACCTACAGAATCTGCTGCCATGTAATGACAGCCAGGGTCATGGGCTATGGAGCGACAGAGGGCAATGCTTATGGCAAACATCAGAACATGAGGAGATCAAAGGCCCTTCTCTTCTGAAATGCCTAGGAAAGATTGACTCTGCCACCCAGCCTGTCACATGAACCAACTCAGAATTACTAGCTTAGAAAAGAAAAAAAAAAAACAACTATCTGTACTAGAAATAAAGAAAAATATTAATTTCACTGGCAGCAGATGAAAGACATCTGTGTAGCTGCGATCTAACAAAAAAATGAATTAAACAGTGGCTACAGCGAGCCCTCTGAAAAATAACTTAAATGGATCATGATATGACTGGAGCAGTAATCGCAGTTAATTATATGCTGCTTCATGGAGGCGCTTCCTTGTGCCATTTAAGCTCAAATGTGGTGCTTAAAAATACTTCAACATTTCTCTGTCCAGGCCACTGTGGGTAATTCATTATGAGCCAAATATTAAATCCCAGGACCCAGAGATGACTCCTGCAGATTTCAGGGGATGTGGATGCGCTACTGCGGGGCTTAAGGTCAGGGTGTAGCTAAGTGACAGTTTGAGCATCAGGTACAGTTTTGTTATCAAGAAGATGTACAAGATGTAAAACACTTGACCTCCAGACCAGAAGGACACGTCATCCCTAATCAATTAAAACTGGGCTGGCCGAAGTGCTGCTAAACGCATGGTTGGCCAAAGACATTCTGAGTGTCACATTAGGTCTCCTGCTATTCCTGTTATCTTCCCCTCAATCTTTCACTCAACGATTTTGTGTCCTTTCCTTGGATTGACAGCCTCCCACTTCCCACTCTCAGAGCCCTGAGGTCCACATCACTGCCAAAAGACTTCAACATGGGACATCGGCTCTTGCTCCCAACCCTTGCCCTGAAGGCATGTGAGCCCTTGGCCTGTGGGGCTTGGGGAAGGAGCAGTCTCCAAATCGTAAGCAGGTGTGAGGGAAACCCTTCAGGAGCCTGAGTGGTGCGTAAGCCTTCTGTTGGGCCTGTGCTCAGGACCAAATTTTACCTTACACACAGCTACTGGCACAGAAAAGCAAGACAACACAGCAGCTGCCAATTAACCAAGCCTATCTGAGCTACAGGAAACATCCTCACGTTGGATTTTAACATGCCAGTTGATCATGGCTGCTTCCCTTTCTGTCAAGTCAGTCTGCTTCTTTGAGCTTTCAGGCCCACACACTGATGTCACGAGGCTCTAATTAAGTCTACCCCCTTAGAAATTAAGAGATAAATGGTTGAGATGCAAACTCACATTTGTCAGCATTGATTTCCTCTTTTAATTGAGGGGTGTAATGTGTCTGTCTTTTCCATACAGGAGAAACATTTGTGCTCTGATTATATCTACCTGTCTTCCCTAGATTACTTGTGATGATGGGGGTGGTAGCGTGGCAGTGACAGAAGCTACTTGCAACTATACCTTTCAACTTACTTTAAATAGCAGTTTCACTATAAATTATTACCAGGGCTGTATTTTTAGCAGCTTAAAAAAGCTAATTAGCAACTAGAAACAAAAGGAGCTGTGAACATTCTGTGGCCACCTAGATCCCTCTAGCCAGTAAGCAAACACCTGCAGAGCGCAACAGTACAGGACCTCTCTTAATTGCTTGGTGGAAGAAGGGGGGAGACGCTGATGTGGAAGTGCAGGTACAAGCAGTGAGGAGAAACATGCATATGCTGACTGCAGGCGAAGGCAGGGGGAATGCAGAGGAGGAACACAGAGGTTATCCATAAATTTAGATCTAAGCAAAACAGAGATCAAGCAGCATCGGCCCCTAACCAATTAATCTTGTATGCCACAGTATGCCTGCTTGGAGAAAAGCTCTGCCTACTATTTAAGAACCTTGGGAGGAAGTGGCAGAGGGTTCAGATCTTTTTGGACACTCAGACTGGAAGAGGAGGATTTTTAGGGACGAAAGAGAAAGACAATAAGCAAAGGCACTGACAGCAGCTTAGGCCATACTTATGGAAATCTTCGATGCAGTGGATGTTCCCACCAGCATCCACAGTGAAGGGGATCCCATCCAGGCTGCGATGGCACATCACGCAGGTGAAGCAGTGGGGATGGTAGGCCTTCCCAGTGGCTCGAAGGATCCTTTCCATGATGGGTTTTGCGCAGACGCTGCATTGCTCCAGCGTGTTCTGCAAACAAAACATACACAACAGATGTGAGTACCATCTCAGCAGGACATTTACAAAGGTCAGCTGGGTTGGAGACTGCTGCTGGTCTACTTGGAAGCTTTAGGTACTTTTTTTCATTTCTTCCAGATAAGTGCAGTACAGTCAACAAAGAGTACGATAACAGCACAAGACCTAGGTCAAGCCTTTAGTATAGTGTGAGAACACAAACCAGAGCCTTCTCTCAGCAGCTCTGATAAACGATCAGAGATGGCCCATCAGGTGGGTGTATCTGCGACATGACAGCTTCTGTAGCCAAGAGCGTGCGAAGGAGTTATGCAGCCTGCACTCCTGCATTTTTGCCTCTAGACTGCCCAGTCTGAACGACCTTTTGCAGATGACTTGATTAGAAACAACCTTCGCAACGTGCAGTGCAAACCTGAAGCACAAACTCCTGGGGCTACACAGAGACCCCCTAACTGCTCTGCCAATACAGCTACCATATAGGGTCTTTATCCACCTTTTAGAAAATCTTGATCTTCCTCTCCCACCACGAAGACTACTGTTGAGTCCGAGGAGAGAACAAAGCAGCGTCTGCAATGAAAGCATCACAAGGACAGGAGTTCCGGATGACTTAAAATGTTCATTTATCTCTGGCCCACAATGTTTGAGATAATGAGTGTGAAATGCCAGCTCTAAGGCTGTGATCCTTGCTGCACAGGTTTTACATACTGGCCTGCTCCTGAAGCACTGAAGCCAAAAAGACCCCCACCTTTCAAGTAGAGTTCATTGAATTATTCATGTCATTTCAACCCTCACTCACCCTTGCAGTTAATTATAGAAACACCAAAATAATTTTGCTTCATCTGGTTGTCTGTGAGCCACACCAGCCCTTCTGACACCAACTGTGCAACTTACCGTTTCAAACCAAGCACCTTAGAGACACATGCCATGAACGGAGGGTGCAATCCACATACATGCAAACAATAAATCTGTGGCAATGATTTGGGTCATTTCACTGGACTTTAGGAAAGCAAACTTCACCTACTGCTCTTGCTTGATACATCTGGAGTTATCAAATAATGTTATCGACCAGTGTTTGAACCTTGGATGAGGAGAAAGTCTATGATTACAATATTGATTATGATTAAGATAGACAGAAATAGGAGAGGGAAAAAACGGAAAGGAAAAAAATCTAATGGGACAGAAATATAAAAAGTTGCTGGAAGGCAAATAATGTTGACAAACACAGAAAGGCTAAAGTTGTTCTGCTTCCTCATACAACAAAATTCCCAGGGAAAGCAGTGCTTTAACTGACCACATTGTTATTGCTTCTTTGAGCCAATATTCTCAGGGGCAAGATCCAGCCGTTACATGTGCAGCCAAAATGTATTATCAGGAGATGAATCACCCAGGAGCTGAGAGAGGTTACTTCTACACTCACATGTTTGCTATTGGACATTATCTGCGCTGGAAATCACTGGTATGATATAAACAAAGAAATACACAGCTTCACGTCAGAAGATCAAAAGGATTGTTTTTGGAAAAGTCAATATGAAAAGTCCTGAATTTCAACGCATATGAGAAGTTCCTGACACATTTGTAAAGACAGCACAGCCAGACTAGCATTGGTTTCACACTGGATTTTGCTTTACACCTTATAATAATGGGCAGGAAAGAATTATTGCTGGCCTTTGTGTCTGGTTGCTGTCATCATCATCACCATCATTATAACAGTAGCTGGTATGCCAGAAAAAGCAAGGTCAATAATTTTCTCCTTGGAGATACAACCTGGCAAATTTACCATTTTGCTTTGCATAAGTAGATCACGTCATCTCAGTCCACATCCATGCTGTTCTCCATATTGCCAAGGAAGGAATGCAGCATACCTGCAGATACCGATAGAAGATTGTGCCACTCATAAGGCATTTGCTATGACACTTTCTGAATATGCACAGGTATGGAGCATTTGCCTCACCAAGTCACTGCTTGCTTCATTGCCAACAGTTGCCAACAACAGAGGCCAAAGTATGAGAACAGGGCAAGTAAAACACATCAATTCCTTAGGGTATGCTTCCAGCCTCCAGTGATTTCTGGCTTAGGGACTTTCTGAGCCAGAGTTTGGCTTCTCCATACTTAGCCTTAAGTGGATGTTTCTCCTGTGAACCTTCCTAATCACTTTTTGAATTCTGATAAACATTGAGCACCCACAACATGGCCAGGAGTTTCACCGCTTACCTACACATTGGGGGCTGATCTGCTAAGCAGTTCCTCGGGTCTGCTAACGCAGCCTATGTAACAGCACTCCAGGCTGCAACGCTGAGCACAGCCGACCTGGTTACTGTGAACAGAGCAGAAACCTGCAGCTGCAATCCACCCTGCAAAGGGATTTAACACCAAACAGCGTGGCCTGGAAATGCTCTCACTACAGATCTGATACAACTCCTACTCACACGTTTCAGACACGCAGAGTTTAAGGCTGCAAGGGATCATTACAATCATCTTGTTTGACATCTCACGTTAACGCTGACTTTGGTACAAGTTTTGCAGTGACCAGGACAGCAGGTAATCATGCTTCTGGATTATGCCTTCAGAAAACACACGTCTTCTGCTTCCAAATCTCAGCTCAGTCACTGTTTGACATTCTCGCAGCTAAGCAAGACAAGCATTTTAAATTAACCAACTCCTGATTAAGCCTTCTATACAACCTGAAAATCAGACCTGAGAAATTTATTCTTTTCATCCTTCCAAGTCTGTGCCAGTGAGGAAAAACAAAGTCATTAGTTTCAGACTCCAGCTCACTCCCTGTCTGGGAGTATATTTGCTTAAGTCTCTTTCCTTGCTAGAACCCTGGCTCAGACCCTTCTCTTCAAGGTGTTACCAGAAGATGCCAGAGGGAAAGCTTCCTTGATTCACACCCATTTGACATCAGGTTGCTCTAGGGCAGGATTTGGGCTGTGCAGCTAACAGGGTTTTCTTTGATTCTCTAATCAGGTTATCCCACGTGCCTAAGTGCTGCCCCAGCAGCTAACAACCTGCACAAAGGTACTTCTGCACATTATGGGAATAGCATCCGTGTAGCATTATGTTTGGCTTCTTGATTTTGCTCTCTTCCACAGTTTAGCTAACTCTCCTAGCACGTCCTGGAGCTTTCAGACTTTCAAAAAGTCAAACAAGATGAAGAAAAAAACTTAACAGCTCTATTTTCCTTCTTTTCTCTCAAGCTACCATTGCCAGCCCTCTCTGTAATCAACAGGTAGAGCTGAGTGCATATGGTGAGGTACACAGAGGGCCAAAGCAAGGCACACAGAAGAAAGATAAGAATCAGCTAGGAAACATCAGACCTAGGGGCTGTGATCAAATTCATGTCATAAAAATATGGACCACAAACCCAGCATGAGCTGAAGGGAAAGACTACCATCCTTTTCGCATATTTTTGGCTAAGAGGCAGGGAGTACCCTTCTTTTTTAGAGACACTTGTGTCTCCAAATCCAACTAGTTTTTTGGGTTTCAAAAGGATGGGGAAGGAACCATCCATTTCTAAATGGAAGGTTGTCCCAGTGTTAAAGGCTCAGTCTAGGTCCATGTCTCTTGAGGGCAGAACTGCTTATCCATGGCAAAGAATCTCACCTGAGGAGAATAATGCGCTCTAATATACCAATAAAGAAAAACAACCCCAAGCAAAGATACACTAAAACACAAGCAAAGAACTGAAATGACTCGGACATCAAGCATCAGCGTGCAAGTAAATGCTGAGAGACTTAAATGTGTACAGCACAATCGGCAGCAAAGCGAGAACAAGCTGCTTGGGAGTAATATCTGACAGCAAGTGGGGGCGGGGGGAGTTGGAGGGCCTTTCTACAGCAATACTTCGTCCTTTAGAAACCACAGAAAGTCAAAGGGAGTTGCTCTGCTGATGTTAAGTTTAAACATGGGGCACAAAGTGAAAATCCAAACTGCTTGGAAAGACTTTTGGGGTGCAAGAGCCATTGAAGACCAGAAGCGGGAAGTGTTTGAATCCCCTCCTGAAAACTTCACATCCCAGATGGAAAGCTGGCAAACGGCTCTGGGGACCAGAGCACCAGTGACAGCCTGTGGGCTGCAGCTCATCCTGCTCCCCTAATGCTGTGAATTATAACCCCTCACAACCAAATTTTGGGTGACAGCAGTAACTCACAATATAGTGCAGCACAAGGACCCTTCTACAATGACCTAGCAATGAATGCAGAAGAAAAGCCATACAGAGATTAGTCATTCCTTCTTCTGTATTGGCAATTCATCCAGAGCTCTAATGAACATAAATAATCTCTCCTGCACTCTGAACAGCAGACCGAGGAGAGTTCACACACGGGGACATGAGCATGGTATTGCTTATTTTGCTGGGAGAGGGGAGGGAAGGGAAGTTGCTGGAATAAATTACATTGGCAACTCATGCACAGGGACATAAACTCACTTTCTGCGAGCACTGCAGAAGAAACACATTTGCTGGAGAAGCTGCGCAGAGGAGATGGTATTAGCTGCAGGAATCAAACGTGACTGTTGTGCTAAAAACAGGCACATGGTCAACGGGTGTAGTTGAACTGTAACTTAGTAAAGTGCGGTAAGTGAATTGCTTTAAATCTTGTGACTCCATCCTTCATTTCCTCAGACTGTGAGGAGAGCAGAGGAGCAGACATTTTCCCCATTGTGGGATAATTTTTGAGGCTTGAAAATGTTTCCATACTTAAGTGAAGACAGAACACTTTAATCTCAAGAAGTCTGGTAAATTTATAAACCCTAAATTAGATCAGGTCAATTGAAACACTGCACTTCAAATAATTTCAAATGGTTTCATTTAGGTTTTGGGTCTGCAAATATATAGTTGGATTATAAATTAAATATAAAGCAGACACTGGTGGAGGGGTTAAATGTCAAGATGTAATTTCAACACTTTCAAAACCTTTTTTTTGCATTATTTCTAGAAAAGGAAAATCCAAGACCTGATTTCCCCCCACCAAAATCCCCAGCCATCCTCAACCGCTATCTCCACAGATGGGTAAATCTTGGCAAACATAACATTTAATTCACTAATGGCTGGCATGAAATTCCTTCCTCCATATTTGAGGAGAGAATTTTGGCATGTGTGAGTTAATCTTTTTCACTTAGCTTGACCAGCTGGACACATTATTAGCAGTGGGTGACACTCTCCTTCCCTTCCTGCTGCTCTCAGAGGGGTAGGTCCAGCAAGGGAGAACCCTGTGGAAGCATCTTGGCCGATTCTCTGATGTTCAGGCCACACTGCCATAGCTGCATCAGTGCGTTGGGGCAAGAGATGTGACCCTGACAGCCCAAATACCCTGGCAAAACCTCCTAATTCAGACACAGTGGTAAGCAGTGAGGGTGCTCTTCAGCTGGTGTAACTTGTTTTGCTGGGAGAGGGGAGGGAAGATACTGGAATAAGTTACATTGGCAATCCTGCAACATTACCAGGTGTGCGTCTGAGGTGGGCATACAGCTACCAGCTACATAGTGTAGACCTAGGCACTGGAGGTTGCTGTATTCAGTGGCTTTCAAATAGTTCTTCCGTTCAGCTCAGTTTTTAGTGGCTTTCCCAGCACAGTAGCAATACCATGGTTGGCATGCTTCCTCTCTGCTGGAATTTGCTTTTCTTGTCAGGAAAACCAAATTCAGCTTTGTATTTTTGGACTCGGAGCAGCTGGAGGTGAATCTGGCAGAAAGTCCTCTCAGCATACAGGCTGAAGGAGTCCCTTCCCCTTGCCCTGTAACTATTAGAGAAAGAATAGATATATTTTATGGCTTATGATAGTAGCAAAGATGACAATGACATGCGATTGAGTCCACAAATGTGCAATAACATAAAGGCCACGATGAAAATGGAACAGGGCTTGAGAAACTCTTCACAAATTATATACAGATGTCAAAATATGCTCTACAGTAAGAGGAAGAAGGAGCTCCATTTGCTACCTCTTAAGACAGCTGTCTTATTAAGTGAAGGCTAAGGGATGGCTTTGCCATTGTCTGAGCATACCAAAGGCTGGAGAGGAAACTTAAAGAAGGCTGCTGGATCTGGCCAGCAGACAGGTTGGCCACACTACCTGGAGAAAGGTATATGTTTTTAATGGTGAATGTAATTAATGTTCGGAACAGCACAGGGAGGGAAAGGGTGACCTCTCTGTTGCTCAGTGCCAGTCTAGATAAGACCCACGTCGATCTCTAGTACCACCAAGTTGAGAGTGATGAAGGAATGTCAGGGTCAAATGATCTGCTCTGCATTAGGCTCAATGTCCAACCACAATCACACTGACTCCTTCCAGCTAAAAATCCACAAGAAGCCCGGTGTTGGAAATTACTTAACTACTTTCTGGCACTGAAAGCTACTAATTTTCTGTACATTCCTTGCTCTGACAACACAGAGATCTTTGTCACTTTTAAAACAGCGGTGCTTACAAATGTAACAAATGAGGGAATCATTCGCTAAACTGGTGGGCTGGAAGATAAAATGCCTGGATTTTACTTCTGGCTTTTCAACCAAGTAACTGTCAGAGGCAAAGCGCTCCCATGCTCTGTGCCTCAGTTGGCCTATAAATAAAATGGCTGTAAGTTGCATATTCCAGTGAGAGAGTGGATGCTGTTAGGTTTGATAAATACTTGTGAAGTACTTTGTGTGCCCAAATGGTTACTTGATGGAAACAAGGCATTTTTTTAAAAGCAAAAACTTTTTTTTTTTTTTTTTTAATCTATAACTATTGAACACACCTCAAAAGTCAACCAGGTCTGACTTCAGGAGGTGCAGTACTGGGGAACAGCATCTAAGCTGTTACTCAAGATTACTCCGATGAGGCTACAGTAATTTACAAGAGTCAAGTATTTTAATATTGGGGAAATGTTCCTAACTTACACTTGACTTTTAAAAAGCATGGAGAATAAAATAGTCTATGCTTATGAAATATTTTCCACAATAATTATAGTCACATGCAATACTACAGTAAGCCAAGCAACTGAAAGCATCCTTAGCAACTACTATGTAAAAGGACCTTGGTAATCAGCTTCTGTTCTTTCAGCAATTTTCATTCTAGTGAAGCTGCATTTCCAAACCTTCTCATGTCTTGTCTACTGCCACCAGAACAGAAGAACTGCATATTCCCCACAAAACTGAAACAGTGCATTGTGCACATTGGTGAGCACAGCTCACGCTTGTTGTTAGCACTGCTGATCGCACCACACACCAGGTATGAACAAGAGTATAACCATATGAAGTCGATTACACTACACCAGGACTGCATCTGGTCCAGAAAACATCCAACCACTAAGCTAGGGCAGGCTTTTGGAGCACTGGAGAGATGAGCACCTGTAAAGCCCAGCAGCACCAGCGGAGCACAGGAGACCAGCCTGCCTTGGCAGGTAGGGATGATCTGATAAGACAGTTTCCATCTCTGATTTCTTCAATCCAAGGAGATCCTGAGCTCACGACCAGACCTTTGGCCCTTGTTCCAAACCATTGCATAATACAACGTCTGGCACACGATGCTGATTTTCAAAGATTTCTAATTTGAAGGAAATCCCTCAAAATCCCTCCCAGAATGGCAGAGGTAAACAGTTTGTTCAAAGCTTCTGCAGCTCAGGCGAACTGGCACAGAGCTACCGCTGAAATCCCTAGACCCTGTTGCACAACGGCAGCCATGCCTCGGAAGATTAGTATTGCTTCATACCACTAGGGTCACTACCTAGAGATACATCATCCGCCGGCTTTGCTGATTGCAAAAAGATGGGTTCAAGGATTTGTTAAGACTCTTTTTTCCACTGAAGCAAACCTTGGTAGCTTTAGAAACCATGATATTCTATTAGCTTTGCTCCTGAGGGACGGGGGGAATACATAGGAGGTTTTGATAGCCTGTACTTTTACCTATTAATGACACCCCACAAGTCAGGTGGGAGCACCTACAAACTATAATCATAACTCAGGGCTCTGCGGTACAAAGTGCTCTGGGGAATAAAGCAAAGCTGCTCCCTGTGCCCAAGCATTTCCAGTCTTTGCGCTACAGATGTAGCACAGCTTGCCTTATGCGTTCTCACCAACAAATCCATCTCTTCCCTCAAAACACGGTGTGCCTGACCTTGTATGCCACCCTGGGAGTTTTGCCTACATAAAGACCAAAGGATCTGTCCTGTTGTGATTACTTTCTGCGCAGGCAGCAGAATTACATGCAGCTGGGAGATGTGGCAAACAGTGAGCAGATACACTCTGCTCCTTGTTTAGATACAATTGTGGACAACACGGAGATTTCAAGCTTAATTAGCAACGCCGAGGAAGCTGTTAGAGAGGCATTTCAAACTGTTTGCAGTTTAAACTGATTAGAACTTTGTGAAAACAAACCAAAATTGTGTAGCAAATTGTTAGGCTAAAATTCAAGTCAAACTGAACCGCATCAAAGGAAATACAAAGACGTGACTATCGGCAAGAAGTGGGATTTTTTTCTTTTCTTTTGGTAGAGAATTTAATTTCATAGCCTTTAATAAACCTGATGCTTCAATCCAAGCTTGCCACTCTGGCAAAGAGCTTAACCAAAATAACATTGGAACTCATAGCTGGCAGACCAAAGAGACTATAAAATTGGTCAAATCTGAGTACAATAGAAGGGAAAAAAAAATATTCCAAAATTCTATTCAATCTTCCTGTTTTAGAATTTTGATGTAACTGACCATTGACATGGAAATGTTATCTTGACCTTAACTGCTAAAGCTGACTTGCGGAGGGAAAAAAGACTGACTCTGTGACATCTCAGTGGTTATTTATAGTTCCCCTTACCCTCCTCCTTCTCGGTATTTTTACATTAGAAACGAATTCCTGCCTGCCATGCTTTTCCTGAAGGACTGTCTGAGCAGTGCAAGAATTTGTGACATAAAAACCATCAAGAAAATGGAATCTTGTTGATTAACATGGCAATCAAATTTTAGTTGGAAACTCTGTTAGTAAACTAGCACCCAGCAAAGCTGAGCTTTTTTTGGTTACAGATTGAACACCACCAGGCTTTTAACTACAGCATGTTTCAAGCTGGCATTTCATGTTTCCTGTGCTCTCCAAGAGAGGTTTCCTGGAGAAATCAAGGGAAAAGACAGGGCTACTACTTGAGACTCTGAGTACTTCTAAAGTATGTAAAAAAAAAAAAAAAAAGGCAGAATCCTTCCCCATCACTCCTCGAGAATAAAAAAACCCCTCATTCTCTCTAAGCCACAAGCAAAGGTACACAACCCATTTTCCCCTGGTTATTTGCAGTCACAGATAAGGGCATCTCTAAGTTGCTTCTAATAGCTACCAAAGGTTAAATATTTCAGCTGAATATCAGTTTAACAGCTCCCCCTTCCACCTAAATCACTCAAGCAAAGAGAATGCAAAGCTCCTCCTGAATCTCATACAAGTCACATGAGAAAGTTGTGCTTTCTAGTGGCAGGGGCAGAGCACTGGAAACTAAGGGTGCTTGGCTTCTGTCCTTGGGTTCACCAGTGACTCTTGAGAGTTTCATTTCATTATTTTCCACCTCTGTGCTTCACTTTATCTGTGGAGTGGGTTTAGTAAACTATTGGGAAGCCTGTGATGCTCTGACAGAAGTCACGTCTCTATTACGAATGCCAAAGTTGGCACCTAGAACTACCAAGAAATAAACAACTCTCCAAACCGAACCAAATCAGAAAACAAGCAAGAAGGTAATGAGATTTTGCACAGAATTTCACAGAGCTTTCATTGAAACACCTTTTGAGTGCAAGATAATAATTTTTCAGTGTATACATGCAAGTTGTGAAATACAGATCATGGCAACAGTTCAGCATACAAATAGCTGCTTTTAATAGATAACATAATCCAGTATAAAGCTTGGAAAAAAAACCCCAAACTCTCACAGCACTTGGATGCTGCTGCCTGAACTGACAGCGAGAATATGATTCTCCCAAATCCCTGATGTGTTTTTTTAGAGTTGCCAAATGCATTTAAGTCCTTGATGTGAGGGGAATGCATTGGAGCCTTCAGGGCAATCGTAGACTTATCTGTGCCTGGAATACAAGGGCTGAAAACTTTGTGGGTGCTCCGAGGTTCTTCTAAAGGGAGAGGAAAAGGTGGTTTCTTATTTCCTGAAGAAACCCTCCCAAGTGAAATGCGTATTTTAAAGACTTTGTAAGAACACTGGGCAGGGACTACATGCAACCAGCACTGGCCACTGTCAAGAATAACAGAAAGCAGAATTCAGTGAGTCAATGTAAGGCAAGAACTGTGTTTCTATACTCTCTCCCCTCCAACCAAGACCAGCAATTTTATTTTTTTTTCGGGCCAGGATTTCTTCAGAGGCTTGAACTGAGTTATCCCCTGAAGCAACACCCATTCTTCTCTCTAGAGTCAGACTCTAATTGGAAGTAAATGCAGGCTGCTGAGTAAGTCCAGGGCCAAATATATCACCTAGCAGGTACTGGGATTATTTTTAGATGCAATGACATCCCTATTCTTTTCATTCAGATGACCTGGATGTTTGCTTCAGTTCCTGGTCGGGAGAAGCAAGTTTGAACCACCTGCTGAGATAAGAGTGACAAAGAAGGAAGGGATACAAAAAGAGAAAGTGGAGACAGCTATGTAAGAAGAATCCAGACAAGGCATGGCACAAATAAGAGAACTTCCCAAAGAAGTGAAGTGAGATGAGAAAAGTGAAAATTCGTCTGCTTTCTAGCTAGAGACTGATGTTCCACCCTGAGAACCCATCCATCACCTTTCTTCTTCCACTATGAGATGATCTCATCTACAGAAAGACAGAGAAGATGATTTACATCAGCCTCTCTGCACCTCCAGCCCACCTCGAGCATGCTTCTGCTAGAACTCAGTTCAATGTATAGTTGGGAGAAAAAAGGATGATACATTATTCCTTCTAACCTTACAAACTGATATCCACACTATAGATGAGATACTTCCTGGAATAATGTGTGAAAAGTAAAACACAAGCTTTTGGCCAGTCTTCTGTTCCAAGACACTCTGGTGGGACTGTTGGGCAGAAGATTTCTTGGAATGCAATTGCCTACCTAGTTGATCTAACCTCTTGACACTCTTCTTTTGCTCTCAAAAATTAAGGCTCCTCTTAAAAAAAAAAAGTAGTTTTCTTATTTTGGACAGACAATATGGAGACTTGGATATAGAGATCTTGGATGGCAAAATCATTGGAATGCAAATAAAAATGTCTTAGGTTCAGAGCTACCACCAGGAACAGATGGACATGTCTGAGAAGATGGTAATTCTCTGGTGTCAGCAGGGTTAGTCGAGGATGTTCAGAGCAAGAAACCTGCACTCTAGAAGTAATTTCTTTCCCTTTCATCACCACAAGAAATTTCGGATTAATTTGGAATATGAAGGACACTGTTCTGAGATGTCGGGAAGGTTTATGTCAGAGCAGAGCAGACCGAAAATCAAGCTGACAGTTGGCATTTCTTTACCAGGTCTTTCACATCATTTGAGAAGGTTGCCCTGGATGTTATTTAAAGTTGAAAAGCACAGCCACCAAACACTGTACTAGTCAACTAACTGTCAGTCCCTAACATTATACTAACCAGATTACTCCCAAGTTTGTGAAAGCAACACCAAAGGCTTTCAGCCAAATATTACATTTAAAAACAAGAAACAACAGCTGAGAAAAAAACAGGAAAACCCAAACGTGAATGGAGCTTTTGAAAGGATGAGATTCACTCAGGCATACAGCAGCAGCAACACAAACTTCACAGCCTTGTGGCAGCGCTTGAGAGTCAACAAGGAAAGCGGAGCAGCAATGGAAGGAGAAACCAACTTGTCCAACCTCACTCTTTTCCTAGTGACACAGTTACATAAGAAATGTGCATTTATGTAAACACACTGAATGTATAATAGGTATTATATAACATGTCCATTCTCCAGTCGATAGCGTCCTCTCAGTGTATGGATTCTCTAGCTGAAATCACAGTCGTTATGGAATATAGAGGAAAAAATAATATTATTCCAGGATCATTCTGTTCTTAACTGTTCCATTCTGTTATGGGGATTTTCTTTCCATAACAGTGGAAAAGACTGTGCTCTGGTGCTTCACACAGTATTTTAAAAGGTCTGAGATCACCTGCACCAATGGTTGTTTCTCATTAACGTAACTGCTGGATTGCTCATCTTCATCCTAATACAAGTTACTTCCAACTTTCCTTTCTGAAGGCCAGAAATTGCCATTCCCCAGCAAGAACATCTGAACACCCAAAGTAATCTGACTCTCACCTTTTGTCAAGCAGCTCCTGCAAAGTAAATCTGGTATAGCCCACATCTTTCCATAGCTGCTGATTTAATGGACCTACTAGGAACAGTATGTTCAACTATGGACCAGATCCAGGTGCAAAGGGACAAGACATGGCTCATGTACTTGATTGATCCAGCTAATGCACGCAATACGGACAAGTGCTGGTGGTCTCCTAATGAAACAAACATATTTTGTTGCTGGCACCATACTACCCTACTGTGCAAAGTGGTCCTGCCCCGCACGCACTGCCACACCACCTTCCAAAGAGATGAAGGAGAAGGACAGAGGAACAGGGAGAGGCAGTGAAGGGTGGGGAGCAAGAAAGCAATCTAGGACTTTGAGTCATCCTCTTTTTCCGGGTTTGCTGCTGTGGCAGCATAGCCCAACTCTGCCCTACCTGTAAGTTTTCCTATGGAAAAGTTAATGTTTGCTCCTTCACATGCAGCGTGAGCGCAGTGAGCATTCTCCTGCCAGTTCTGCAAGGGCAGCTAAGGAGTCTTGCTGGAAATCTGGCCCCAGAGAGAAAGAGCAGTGGAAAGCAGCCATTTCAGAAGCACATTATTAAGCCATCAGACCAGTAGCTACAGGATCCCGATGGAAAAGTTGATCCAGGCACTTTGTATAATTATTTGAGCCCTCTCAGACTCATTTATTCCCCTTTGTGGTTGGCAGGGAAAGTCAATATCTTCTGGAGCTGCAAAGTCATAGAGCTTTTTAAGAAGCCAGGTTTGTAGGTGAAGACATTTCTCTTCACAAAATCTTCGCATGAGTACTCTGTTCAGCAGCAATCCAGGCTTTTTGCAGAGCTAATGCAGCAAGTTCAAATGAGCATGGCACACAGGCAAGTTTAAGCTTTCCATTTGCTTTACCTACATGTTTTAACACTCACATTTTTAGATGAAGAGGCATAAAAATAGCTTAATTGTGCATATTGCCTACAGTACTGCTGGACTCCACCTGTGGGAAGGAACTGGAGTTTAAATTGCACATGTTTCCAGGAGTTTGCTAATTATCCTGCATGTTTTATACAGTATTTCTGGCTTCAGGGTCTTTCTGTACTTTTCTGAAAGAAACCCAACACAAAAATATTTGAGCTGAGATCTGGAATGCGTGACTGAAAACCAGGCACTCACTCCAGGCTTCATCTGACCCCACATATCCTTGTTCTTAGCAGGCTTTGGAAAGCATTTAGAGATCTGCTGGTGAGAAAATACTGCTTGGATACCAAAGATCTGTCTTTCTAATTTAATTCTCCTGCTTCCATACACTTTAAACTCCACTGTTTGCCTGGCATTCCTAGGTCTATAGCTGGGTGTAGGGCTGACCTTTCAGGGCCCGATGTGTGAATTAATTCACTTTGGATACAACCCTCCTTTTAACTACCACTCACTCACAGTCACACACTGCAAAGTGTCCTCAGGGATGGGGCTTTCTGTATTTCAGAGTGGTTAATTCAAACCACCTTTTCTTAAAGATGGGCCATGCCTGCAGCTTGAGTTGGGGTTATGTTCAGCATCTTGGAAAAACAAAACCAAAGCAGCCCATAGTCACTCACAGAGAAGAAAAACCACAAGATGGCTAGAAAGGAGGCCAATTTTTGAAAACACCAGCTTTTACCTCTTCTGACCTAGGTAGCTGACCACCCCAAGCACCACCTCTAAGTGCTTTTCTTGTGCTCCTTGAACAAAGGCAGACAAATCTCCAGTGGCCATAAATCATCATTCTTCAGTGGTATCAGCTGGAATTACTGACATCTGGACCTGCCATGGCAGTGGTCTAACAGAAGGAACGTGTTAGCTAGTGCCATGTATGGGCGACAGGGATCTTGCCAGCATACGATTTGCATGTTTCTCATCTTCCCACCATGCCTGGGCTCTCTGCTGTCTTTTGGGAACGTGACAAAAAGAAAACAAAACAAGGCACCACTCCTTCCTACACCAAATCCACAGTTTGGGAGGTCCTTGGCACTATCACAGCATTGTTTCTGTGCAGAATCCCCGTTAACTGATCCACTTCTGATTTTTAGTGCTTTACAGGTTTGACTAAATCAAGACTTCCATGACAGTATCCAGGCATAGTCTGAAGACACCAAGAGATGCAGACTTATCGCTTCCTAGTCTTTTGTTCCAGTAGTAACCAGTCATACTGTTAAACTGTTTGTCTCATTCCTACTGCGAGAGTTTGGCTACTGCTTCCACCATTGTTCTGCCTTTCACAACTATAAAAATTTCTTTATTGGCCAGTACATTGCCTTATACATTACATCACACTACCTCTGAGAAGCTAAACTGTCTGAACTCACTTTAAAGTATTTTTTCTCCCTCCTTTGGCTCTTTTCTCCACCTTCTTCAGTCTTTCAGTGTCCTTGTAAGGAATGGACAGCAGACTAGATAGGGGATTCCACTCTCTCACCAACTCTGGACTTGATATAAAACCGCTC
>NW_009627617.1:49747-64818 GCF_000690535.1 Cariama cristata
CCCGCTCTTCACCGTAGTCTTCCCCAGTCTTTACGAGCAGGTCTTTTGCAAGGGCTGGTATCAGCCCTTTTTGCCACAACACTGGAAGGCTTCCTTAGCTGGCTGTACAGAAAGCTCTGCTCTTTCCTATGGAAGGCACTCTGCAGGATGAGCCTCCAGCTGCAGATAGAGCTGGTATATTCCTGGACAGACAGATGGCATCATAGTTGGGTATATTAAACCAATTTTGCTCAAATGAGTCCAGAATGTTCATCAGTTCATGCCCCTCCATTCCACTGCTCTAATATCTTACTAATCCACTAATTTTATAAGCAGTTTTTTTTCTTTGTTGCTAATAACAGATTACAGATAAGCATCAAGTACTATCAGACGTAACAGCTCTGCAGTACCATGCTAGAAATCTATTTCAGCCATGCTCTTTCACATGGTTTCTTTTGCAGGGACAGTTGCACTGGTCCCAAAGACGTGGTTAGGTTTACCCCAGGCTGCCTGGAACCATCACAGGGAGTCTTAAGCAGAAGCCATTAATGAGCTGTGTGATTTAATGGCTTTTCAGGGTTTGTATAACGTGTGGTAGTTACTCCACATGTCTATATGAAATAAAAACTTCAGTGTATAAAAGGTTTTTCAGAAAGATTTAAGAATTGCCTCAACAAGAGGAAAAAGTATTGTACCTTACTACAGGCAAAAAAAATAAATTGCTAATCACTCTGACAAGCCTTTGGAGCGCAACGAGCTGACTCTGGTTATTACTGTGTAGGTGATAGTTGCATTTAGGCATGTCTGAGTGACAGTATTTTCAAAGCTACTGGTCAAGCCTACTTCTGTAACAAGGAAAGGGCTCAAAATCACCAAGCAGAGATGATCCTAGGGCTGGAAGCATGGAGAGAGCTTGGAGACTGACCATCTCCCAAAAGACAAAACTGCAGTATAAAGGAAAGTACATTCCCAATGCCAGACCTTTCACAAACAGAATCAGTAGAGAAAGATGTCTTCTCCCTGGAGAAGACACTGGGAAGCATCTACAACAATCGATACAGAGCAAGGGGAACTTCTGAAACTAATCTAAGTATAAGGTAGTTTTATGCATCTGTAACTCCGTTTCTGCAAGCTGCAACTTTATAAACCTTTTTAATTATCCAGTGTCTTTTGGATGTTACACTTATTTGCTGTAACCTTAACTCAGTTTGAATTAACAGTGATGATATTACATTAAGGTACTCAAAGTGGAGTACCAGGAGCCTCTAGCAATGCCCTCTGTCAATAATACACTGCTGCAGAGAAGAGAACATGTTTTCCCCAAGCTGCTCTGGCTAGGTGTAGAACAGAAATCCAGCTAGGAGAAGCTAGGAGAAGCTCCCATCACCCCAGGACCATGGCCATCCACTCAGCTAAGCCCTCTGAAGTCACTCCATGCAAGTCTCAATAAACAATTAACTTCAACCCATTTCTCAAGAAGGTAAAACCAAGGCACAGGGAAGCAACTCAAGCAGAGCTAAAAATAGAGGTAAGGCAGCAGCAGAATTCAGAGTAGGAGCAAGGGCTGTGAGATACAGATCCAGGACTGCGTTCAAATAGCTTAGCTACAGCTACTTTAAGCTAATCAGATTTCTCATTTCCTTCTCCCTGCTTCAGGGCACTCTCAGCAGCTTTGCCACACTTGAGGCCAGCACACACATCGCTGGATTATGGATTGAGGAGCTAAGGGAAGCACTGAGGAGAAGGACTGGCAGGCATGTGAATGGACATAATGATGCTCTGGGCAGGAGGAGGAAAAAACCATTTCCCAGCTTATAGAGCCCAGACATCACAGAGTACAAGAGGTAACTCAAGCACCAGGAAAACATCTTGGGGGAATGTGGACAGAAACCCACAGTTGAATGCAGCTCTAGCAGCGTGGCCATGCCACTCCAAATAGATGGTGTCACAGGGAGGCATAGGGTAGCTCACCTGCCCATACATAACCTACATGGGGTGAAAGCAGCACCAAAGGGCCGCTTTCCCATGCTGGGACCTCCTCCCCATGAAGCACACCAGGAATTCCTTCTTTTGGCAGACTTGTGAAGGGCTGGTTACATTTTCCTCTCTCGTTCCTACAGGTGCTGCCATTCGGCACATACAGCTGACATATCAGCTACATGTGCATCTGAGCTTTATAAATCCCGTGTAGGAACATTCTAGCTCAGACTAGCAAGATGAACTCAATGCGTAATGGAAGAAGAGCGACATAAGTAGACACCCATTTTTAAAATCTTTGGCAATGATTTCAGAGGGTAGGGTAGTCTCTACTCTGTTTTCATATGCCAAGATATTTTCCAAAATGGCTTGTGCTTTAGATCCCATTCACTTCTTTAAAAAAAAGAGATGTTTTTCACCAAAGCCTGCTGGAGAAGAAATCTATCAACAGAAAGGGGCAGCTGCACCTTGCAGATATGCACAGCTGAAGATCTTTTATGTAAGACTCCCTCGACCATGTGGAGAGCCGTTAAGACGTCAGATCATGGTTTGTTGCTCTCAGGGAGGCTGCTGCAGCACTCAGTCAGAACAAGTTTACATCTTGGAGGAATTAATTTGTCTGAATAATGTCATCCTGGTTAAACAAAATGTTAGGGAAAATAATGCAGCGTTCTGGTGCACCTCTCTGAACTGATGCCTATATATGGGGATTAACCAGCGTGAAAGGGATCCTGCTGAGTCAAACTGGATTATAGCAGTATTATTTTATAGAGACAGAAGAAAAGGGGAGGGAGGGAGGAGCTAGGGAAACCTTGCAAAAATATCAGCTGTTTGACATGTTAAAGCAAATAGCACAGATGTGAAAATGCTGCCTACTTACATGAGTGCATCAGAGCCACGTCAGCTGACAGCAGCAACCAAAAATAAGTTTTTACCCCTTTTAGCCGTGCAGGCAACCCAGCTCCCAGAAAGCAAGGTGGACTCCAGTTCTTTCCCAGGCATCAGGAGATGAGTTGGCTGTATTCCCACCAGGCACCACTGCCATGGCAGCACCCTGGTGGTGATGTTCCTCACATGGAGAGGATGTCCAGAGAGCCTTGCTAGGCCTGCCCAATTGCCTAAATAGCACGTAAGAGAGCTTGCAGACTCAGCTCTTGGAGTCCTTGGGGAGCTGGCACAGATGGCAGGAAGGGAAAACATACAGGCTTTCAATAAAGTCCCTGAGGTGCCTCCATTTTTCATCACCAGGCATCCACACAACT
Organism: Cariama cristata; assembly: GCF_000690535.1. Lineage (NCBI taxonomy): Eukaryota > Metazoa > Chordata > Aves > Cariamiformes > Cariamidae > Cariama > Cariama cristata. The sequence goes on from NW_009627617.1 coordinate 52,966, forward strand.
ATTTTTGCGCTGATTGTTCAATGCTGGCTGGAGACTCAGGGCTGGTGGCAAGTCACAAATGGGACATGCCCTTGTACATTTTGTTTGCAGAGTGGGATCTGCAGCGTGTTCTTAGAGCGTGCCTGGAGAGCTAGTGTCCTCTCTCTCCAGCAAATAGCTTGACCTTACAGCGAGGGCATCAATTCTTCCGCCTGTGTCTCTCTGGCCCAGCAAATATTTACCTGTGCAAAGCAGAAATGCTTGCCCAGGAGAAAGCAAGAGATACGCACACCAACCATCTGCACCCTGCAGTGCAGAGGGGGAAGACTGGGGGTCTGCCTTCCATCTCCTCTCACTTCAAAATCAGCCTGAAATATCCTACATCTCAGGTCAGTGCTCTGAACAGCGGGACCGTGCAAAGAGCCTGAGGGTGGGTGAAGAACCACCACCACCCCCCCCAGCTCCATTCTCCCATTCCCAATTATGTCATTAAAGGACATACTCTGCTTAAGCACAGAAGTGCAGCAAAACTTAGGCAGGGGAGATGATGAGGCCAGAAAGAGACGCCATAGTAAGAGGCAAGACTTGTGCCTCTCCTTGTAGTGCTTCTACTCAGCAATGCTGGCCTTGGTTGCTCAAAATCCTCATGCTTGCTCCTCCTGGGAAGTATCAGAGCCTAACTGAGTGTGGTGGATTGTGCTAAAAGTGCTTTGCAACACTGAGCTGAAGACTGCTGTGGTAGCAGTGGAAAAACACTCCTCCATCCTCCGCTGCCCAATGCCAGAATATCAAATGCAATGCTACGCTAGCCAGAGCTTACAAACACATGGTTCAAAGGGAAAAATTCAAATGGATTTGAGTCATGGGAGTATAAAAAAAAACAAAAAACAAAAAACACAAACCTCTCAAAAACCAAATAGAACATATCAGTCATGTTGTAACCTTGAAAGCCAAAATTTCCTCCCAAAGCCAGCAGTGAAACCGTTTCCAAGATTCCAGGGCGCATCTCTGTCTGGAGCTAATATAGACTTTTTTTTAATCCAAGTTTCAAGCCCAGTAAAATCCATTTCTGACAATAAGAACCCCTCCTGGCCAGCCAGCCAGCCAAGGAAATCATGCCATGCCTTCCTCAACCCACCTTTTCCCCACAGGTAGCATTGTAGCCCATACAGCTGCACCCCTCCAGCAATGCCATACCCATCATGGTGCCCACTGCACATCTCCCATGGAACAAGACTCTTTTCCACCCCCTTTTTGCAGTCAGCAGTATCAGCCCTCTGCTTTTCCAAGTGGGGAGCTGGAGTAGGTTGGGAGCCTGTGGCGGGAGGACAGGTGCAGTCCTGACCTGCATCTTCCCAATGAGCACTTCCATCCCTTCCCTGCCCCTCTCTACCATTGCACATCCCAGGGTATTTTCTGCATGCTGGCTTCAGCTGGAGCTGCAAGAAGACTTCTACCTGAGAAGCCCCTCTGCTCAAGTCTCCCCTACATCTCAAAGGGCAGTTTTGGGGTGGTTTTGCCCTCCAGGTGAGGAGGTTTCAGGGTCATTCATCTCCAGGGCCCATTTCCTAACCACCTACATCTCATAAAACAGTCTGGGCGTACCACACCCCAACTTTCTTTTCCTGGCTGTGTCAAAGAAAATGCTCAGAACTACCTTTTCTGGTGGAGCCAGCCCTGAATGAGAGTGAATTAGAGCATGACTAAACAACCACGCCACATGGGAGCTATAGGTGGAAGAAAACCTACTTTCTAGGTAGTCAGATGCAGCTTGCCTTAAATACACCAAGCAAAGGTGACACTGACACTGGGGTGATCACAAAGAGAATTGTAGGTAAGGCTGGTGAAAATATTCCTCCCTGAGAGGTACCATCAAGTCTCCACCATCACTCCCAAGGGACATGCATGTCAGACAAGCGCGTATCTTGTAGCTAGATGAAGTTACCTGGGATGAATTCCACCACAAGCATCAGATCCATTTAAAAGAAATCCAGTTGTCTTCAAATCAGACAAAAAATGTGCTCCCTTAAAGAAATAGCAGTAAAAACCAAAACATCCCCCCCACAACTCCCTGTGTGTAAACATCAACAAAAACTAAGTAGTTTAATGTATTTTGCAAAAGTAAAAACCAGAATAAATGCTTTGCCTCCAACACATAAGGAACATATTATTACCACATTGTCTTCAGTGATTATTCAAGCAATGCATTTAAACATTCAGGGAGAAGATGGTTTGCTAAAATATTGTTATGTAACACGGGGAAAATGACTAATTCTACCCTTGATCTTTTTGTATTTTGCTCCAAGTAAGAGTCACTAGATCTTATTCTCTGGTCAAAGCAGCAGTATGGCCAAATTTTGACCCAATTCCCCCAGTAGCTTTTACAGTGAGCCGATCCTATCCCCTGCAGCTGAGTTATTCCAGATTTACTGAGCATAACTGTCTTCTGAATCAGTCCTTCAGGGCTGCACATTTCCAAAGACAGGTGGAATAAACAGCGCACATTTCTCCATGCTCCCTGCTGACGGAGGTCAGAGATCATTTACTTCCAGTTCCTCATGACTTGCACAGACCCTGGAGCCTTATGCATAAGCCAAGCGGGGCCAACCCCATCCACTGGTTGTAAGCATACTTCAGCAACTGCTGATTCACGGAGTGGGTTTGCTACATGAATTCCTCTCCCTCCTGATAGCAGATGCACAAGTTATTGAAGATCTGTCCTGTGGGTATCCTTATTTCCAGTTCATTTGCATCAAGAGTATACATAAGACAAATAGACTTGTCTGTTCTTACAGACACCTCCTAGAAGCTGCCATTTTCCTATCCTACTGGGGAAAAAAAAAAGAAGAAGAAATTTGGGGTTTATTAACTTTCAGTAGCCTTTTTTTAAGCTGTGACTCAGTCCAACCTGTACTGGAGTGAAATTTGTCCCACATACATAGAATGAAGGTGACACTGACCCTGGGCGGGTATTCTCAGAAGAGTTGTAGTTAGGATTGGTAAAAGAACATTTTGTTTTAAGTTTTGTTTAAAGAATGCCCCTCACTTCCCCTCCTAAATGAACATTTCTGTGGAAAATGCCTGATCCTGACACTTTTGAGAAGCAGCTTTTCACTAGTGGCGGGGAGGGGGAAAACCAAGAAAAATCTGTTCTTGGGGTTCCCTTTCAAAGCTTTCAGAGTCCATCCTTCAAAACATGTGATTAAGATTTTCCTTTTGGGGGATAACTGGGATGAAAACAGAAATTCCCAACCATCTTCAGCTGAAATCCATTTCTTGTGCAACTTTGAGCACATGTCCCTAAGTAACTGAAGAGGCAGTGATGGGTTTTAGCACTCACAGAGCCCCATCAGGTGATTCATCACAGCTCGGGTATCTGCAGTCCTCATCAGGCTGGGACTGCATTTTTATCCTTCCTATAACCTCCAAGTGGGAGCATAATGCTATGCATGATGAGATGGGCTGAAGAAGTCTAGGTCTTGCTTAGCTTGGAGTTAAGAGGGAGGAGAGTTATTGAAATCAAGTGTTTGAGATTTATCCAGATATTTCCACAGCCAGAATCCAGCTCCTTGGAGCCAACCCTATAACATCCTCCCTCTTTTCCTAAAGGCTTCCTCAGATTGAGGTTCAAAGGCACTCGTGAAGCTCTGTCACTGTATTAACCTGTATCAGTGTGATCTACCCTATCTGCCACAGAGGCCCTAATGGTCACCCACTGAACATCTGTTACAGCACTTCTGTTATTTTTAATTAACAACAGCCAAAGTAAGATTACCAGCTCAGTCCTCGGTGAGCCGTGACTTGAATCCATGCCCCCTCAGTAACTGTGAGGTCTGCTGTAAGCAGAGGAAAAATACATCAACCTGCTAAGGGACAGCGAGGCAGAAAGCCCCTAACCATACCAGAAAGTTTCCGAAGGCAAACAAGGCTCCTTCTCCAGCTAGAGCACCAGGGCTTATTTTACAATTAGGAAAGAGAAGATAAAGGGACAAGTGAATTTCCTGCTGTGATGGGGCATTTGCAATAGAGTCTCTATAACTACATCTTGTTCCTAGCGATACCAGTCTACACAGTGCTGGGTTATTATGTAGTGTCTTGGACTGCTTGGAGGTAATAAGCGTTCACCAAAAATGGACTGCTATTAGCCACCGGCAAAAGCTGATTATAATAGTGCCAGCACTGGAATATGTTTTCCACCCATTTACAAGAGAAGTAAAATAACAGGAGGGGGAAAAAAATATCACATTTGCCAGTGTTTGGAGCGTAGTGTGCTCTACATACAATTATCGAGAGAATGACAGGAAATTGACCCATTTACTCAGAAAAGTTCCTATCGTGTTCTGCACTATTTCATTTCATGCCCATTTGAGAACAAGTCATTTCTCTTCAGGGCAGAAGATAAATTGTCAGCTCGTACACACATCTCTTTTCATTGCCAAGCACAAAAATATCACAAAGAAACATTTCCCTGCCCTCTGCTTAATTTTCTTCTTCTTCATCTTCTCTAATAAATGGTGCTAACTATAAAAGTCAACGGACTGTAAATAAACTCAATTCTATTCCTACCTTACCCTTATGATTGATTTTTGGACGTAATGTATTCCACCCACAAGGTCTCTTGTCTGATTCAACCACTTCTCTCAGTACCAGAGAAAAATCAGATAACAACCTCGGTGGAATAGCTTTATGTAAAAACAGAAACATTTGGCAACTACAGTTTTCTTAATGGCACATTGTAATACATGCTACACCACATTATGGCCCAGCAGACAGGCTCTGTGTCAGTACTGAGCGCGTGTCCTGCGGTCGGAGCCTTCTGTGCAGGGCCTTCGCTGTGCGTTTAGGCAGGGGTGCTGCCAGCATCGCCACTGCTGAAAAAGCAGCATGAAGCGGTGCTTAGGTTATGGTAGGTATGTGTGGTACAGGGTGTGGGGAAGCCTAACCATCTTCCTAGCTCTGCCCTTGGACTTAACCTGTCATTTGACCCAACCACTTCTCTCACTCTGAACATGCTTGACAGAGGGAGCAAAAGCAGCAATTGGATCACCATAATAGACAGGAAACTCACTCAAAAAGGAGCCGGAGACCTGAAGACAGCAAGGTCCAGGGGGAGAGGCAGCACATGCAGGTAAGAAGAAAAAAAGGACGTCATGGAAATACCTCTATCTACCATCTGCATCCTGAGCTTGGGTTTCTAGAGAACTGAGCTTGCTGTTTCTGCTGCTTTCAAGCGATAACACTCAGTCCTGGTTAATATCAAGGACATCAATGAACACAGAATTAAATGGCATTCCCGATGAAAGTGCCAGCAGTCCAAGTCTGCAAGCAGAATGCAGGTGTCTCCAGTGCTGTATGGTTGGAGAACTGCTAATGTAAGGATGAGCCTCGGGCACAGAAGAGCCAGCATGGCAGTAATTTTGTACTCCCCAGCTCCAGCCATATCCTTCAAATGCCCTTCCAGTCCTCAGCTGTATTTTTTTTTTCAGTTTCTTGAGGTTTAAGTTAGAGCAGCCTAGCAAACCCTGAGTTCACCCTACCTTTCCTGCAGCTGGCATGCTGGCCAGCACACCTCAGCTTATCCTCCCAGCCCTTGTTCTGCAAGGTGTAACCTCCTCTGTTGTATGTCTTTAGTGCATACAGTGCTGAACAGATCGTTCATTTGCTCTAGGACTTCACATTCAATCTGATCACTCGCCACAGTTCTTTCACGTGGATACTAGTTTCCCTGTGCTCTTCCATCCTGGAGCATCATTGCTGGGAGTGAAAATTACCAAGCATTTGGAGTAGGAAATGAGATGGGCAAGGGAGCCTAGAGTCATCACCAGCCTCACTAGTTGCAGCACTTCAATCCTAGACTGAGCGCCACAAAACTCACGTTTTGCACAGAAATCAGTCATGGTGAATGTTGTTCTGATCATAGTTTTGACTATGATGGAGCTATGCAGAATATGAGCTTCTGAAGTGTCTTGCAAAGAAACATGACCCTTTCTTCATAAACAAGGGAAATGTTGAGGGTTCTGCTAATTCACATCCAAACTACTTCCCCCCCCAAAAAAAAAAAAACAAACAAAACAAACAACAAACCACCCTAGTCCCCAGTTAAGAGAAGGGATTAGGAGAGTAACAAGAGGAGGAGTTTCCAGGTCAAGAATCATTTGGAAATTATAGCCAAAACCAAATTCTTGGGGTCTGCTCTTTGTCCCAGGGAAAAGCTGTTTGCTGCTGCTTAGAACAGAGCACAGCTGCCTCTGAAACCCCGAGTCTGCACATGCCTATAAGGAATGTGAAAGAGAGGGAGAGAAAGAAAACAGCTCCCTGCCTCCCAGTGAGAGGGTTTTGTTCCTCTCTGGCTGACAGCATGGACCTTTGGACACGTGCGAGGGAACAGCAGAGAGCATTACCTGCTTGGGAATAGGACTGCTTTCTGCCCCTGTGAGGGCAGCCAGATTCTCTCAACTACCTAGAAAAACAGTGAAAGCATTAAGAAACACTTTTACCTTCCTGTCTTCATCAGCTGAGGAAAGAATTTCCTGTGGCTAATTACACATTTTAGCACCAAGATAGTGACTGTCCTCTAACTGCAAACATCTGCCTCCAGCCTGGGGTGGAGCCCAGCTCTGACCACAGGACCTCAGGCACTGGCATCGGCTGGCTGCAGGACGGGATGGTGGTCCCTCACCTCCTGCCCTGTCATGCAGATGCAGTTACGGGAACGCAAACTGTGCTGAAATGGGATCCAGCACTGGAGGTGCCAGCTGCTGACTCTGCAGCCTCTCACTACTTGCCAGCTCCATCCAGTCCTCCTCTCAGCTGCCCTCCCTGCCTGCTCAAAGCCTGCATGGGAGGCCTTTGGGTCTGCTAGCTACCAGGAGGAGTCAAGCTCTTCCCTTAAGGTCAGAGTCAAAGCCCACCAATCCACATATCTCTGGCAATTTTTCCACTGATGGGTTATGGCTTTAGCTTTTATCAGGTAATTGCGTGCTGCTTATCCACAAGCCAGGCTCATTGGGCTCACTCTTGGTCCCTTAGAAGATAACCAAATTCTTCCTAACATTGAGAAAAAGAAGACAGGGCTCTTCAAATGTATGCCCTACTCCTTCTCCTTGCTTCCTATTCCTTTCCTTATAAATGTCAAAGCACGAGCTAAACCTTGACTGCTGTCACAGCCTTGAAGTCATGTTGATTCGCATACAAGGGTGAGAGCAGGGATGTGACCCATCCACCATCCGTGCAGGAGCAAACTCCCTTGCACACAAGGAAATTTGCTTCCCAGCTCCCTGCCTCACTTCATACATCAGTGCTCATTGCCTCTCAACAGAAAAAAAAAAAGGAAGAAAGAAAACAAATATATTCCTCTGCCACCACATACATGCATACACATGCACAAATATTTTGGAAAAATTGAAGAATCTGTAGATGGAGCAGTTAGTGCCAGATTTTAAAAATTATTAAACTTTATGTACAAAGAAAACATAATGAGCTCCTTCGGGATGTAGAAAAAATTACCCATGAATGAGGGGAAAATGAATAACCACTCCTGGGTTTGCCACTGGTGAATTATTTAATAATCACTCCCCAGCAGATGGAATATATTTATCCACCCCATTGGAGCACACTTTGCAATTTATTTACACTGCTTTAAAATATGATTATTTATTTAAAAAATAAACAAGGTATCCACAAGGGAAAAGGAAAGGAAACACAAGCTTAAAGCAAGGGAAAAGCACGTTTTTAGCTTTTCAGTTCATTTTAGGGAATTTCCACTAAAATTCACTTGAATTCCTCCTTAGTTATCTTCTAATTCAAAAAAACAGAAATTGAAAATGCTTTTTAGATTCCTCATACAATCAAGAAGATCACTTTATGAGATGGGCTCTATACCTCTTAACACTTTCACTAGCCACATTGGCTTGGGTACTAAGTCTGATTCAGCTCCCATACATATCAAAGAAAACATTCAAATCAATCAGTGGGAGCAGGTCCATACGTTAGACTAATCTGATTTACAGGATCTGGTCCCTTGTCTAATCCAGAGTGAGTCTACACCCGTGGCCCACCAAACAGCACTTAGCCTTGCCATTTAATAAGCTACTTATTCTAAAATGCAAAGGGTGCCATTTAGCAAAAACTGAAAATGCAAAAGGTACCATTTAGTACCATATAAGTGCATGAGTATACTGTCTGGTCCCAAAATTAAAATAGCAACTGTGAGCAAAAGGCTTTGCTCACTCAACAGCAAAGCGTGCTCCTGATAACTGCAGAGTGATCTGGACAAACCTGAAGGAAATTACATGAGAGGAAGGACTACCTTTCCCAGGCAAACGCCAAATCACTTCAGACTGAATTCAGGCTTCCAGATTCTTCTTGTGCAAGTCTGTGCGTACATGCAGTATACATTGGCCATGGAAGGGTGCACAGAAACTCTAGGAACCAGTGGGGCACAGATGCTTTTAGGAGTCAGAAGTCATCTAGGAGAGGAGAGGTCAAAAGACAGCGTAACACAAGTTTTCATACTTTGCCCCCAGCCCAAAGACACTGTCCTGTCACCAAAGAAAAGACTAGTCGCTCTTGGTGAAACATCTTCACAGTTAGTTTTTCAACAACCCATTGTGATTTTCTTTAAGACCAGTGAAGTTTGTTTATAGATCTCAAACGTGGGAGAGACCCACAACAAAATCACCATCAATAGCTATCGGAGAGGGAACATGTTGGATGTAACACTTTCAAAAGTGACTAAAGAATAAGACTACTTAGTAATAAGAGTTTAAGTCTCATTGTCAAGAATGGGTTAGCAAACAAAAAAAGCAGAAAGTTTATGTGCTTTTGAAAATGTTTCTCCAGGTCCCGAAGATAATTTGTTTCTCATACCTTGTTTCCCCTCCCCAGACCAAGAAAATGTGCAACTAATATGGATCAAAAATACGTCTTTTGTAAAAGATGTCACCTTAAAAAAAACCCCCAGAGATCTGATAGACTAAAATCCAACTGCAGGCATGGATGTCAATGCTTTACCAGCTAGCTAGTTCAGTAAAAGGGCTACTCTAAGTAAACTAGTATAGTGAATGCTATACATCTTTAAAGTTAAATGAACTACTAGAATACGATCACTTAAAGAGTTCAGACTGAGGAGAGTAAATCGATGTGTTCTCCTTGCTGGGAAATGGCTCAAACATAAGCAAGTCCTCTCTTGAACTGGGAGTGCTGCACTTTTCAACAAGAAAGCCAAACCGACCTCTAAAATCTCAACATCCTGGAAGAGTAAAAGCAAGTTCACTGCATATTATTTCTGGAAAGACAGATACCAGATTTCAAAAATTGCTTCCACCACATCAATCTAACACGTGATTACAGACAGAAGTACAGATGTGCACTTCTCTGATGGAATGTGGACCTTACAGGCAAGGGAGCAAAATGCTCCCCTACCCCCTCCCGAGAAGGCAAAATGGAAGTGTCAAATGCCTCATGTGGAGTTATGCACTCATTTATTTTAAAGGCAGAAAGGATTAAGTACATCTACATAAAGAAAAGAAAAAGTGTTTAAACAACAATAAAAAAGATTTAGTAGTATTAATAAAGAACTCCCTTAAACCAGCATGTCACCATTAAAGTAATTAATAGGGCATGCAAGACACTTCAGCAGAAAGTGAGCAGTGCTCACATTAGAGCCTTTTAAGTTTTCACATGACCTCAAGACAGACTACGGCATTTCTGTGCAAAAGTACCCTCTAAAACAGAGACGGGGGCATTCAAGTCTATTAAAAAGTGATTTTAAAATTTAACTGATATGGTCTAAGTCTAAAATGCAAAGGTTAAGGGAATATTAGAAGGGCAATAATTCTATCTGATGAAACTTTTATCCAAAGTGACAATAAAATGTTCAAAATGAATTAAGGATTTTATTAACAGATGCAGCAGCTCTATAAAAGAATTTGAAATCTAAGTAGCAGAGAGGAGAGGTTTTATTTTTTTGTCTGGATGGAGGTGATATTGCTATAAAACTTTAATCTTATTGCCATGCCACAGTGAAAGTAAACCTGTCAGAGGTAATAGAGCAAATCAGGACTGCATTCTCTTCCTTCTCTGTGTTGCAAGGGCTTCTTTCCAGCATTAAGTAAGAGTATGTACATTTAATGTACGGCATTGATACTACAGGTGACAGACACATGTAGACAGGTTACGTGCTGGTGATTCACCTGGACTTCTGCTGGTAGCCATAGTCCCAAGTTGGTAACTACAGGCAAGTTATATGGACCATTCCAAATGAGTACTGAGCAAAAATTGGTGCTATGCCATCAGGGACTCTTCAGAGCATTTCAGCCTTTCCAAAATGGAATTAACTATTTCAGGACAGTTTCAGATATTTTAGTTGATTAGTACCTTTGTGTAATAAGGGGATCACACCAATTTCTCAGTCCTTGAACAAATGCATTTCACTGCCTTAGAGTGATAGAAGTTTAAGCCAGCCATAAATCTGTGGAACAGGATAAAATACAAGACTTTCACAAAAATTATTACTGAAAGCGGGGCATGTATTACTTAGATCAGAGCTCAGCTCCATCAGGGCAGTTTAGGCTCAGTAGCATTTGCCAGTCATGATTCAGGCCATCACTAATTTTTCCTTCTGCCTTGCTGCCGCTAAATTCTGGCAACTTGGTTGCCTTGGTGATGGCTGCAATGTCTGTTGCAGATGCACTGGAAGACATCTTGCAAAGTGGTTTGGCTTTTCTGGGAACTTCTGAGCCTTTTACATGTTGGCAGGAGTGCTGCGGTGGCCACCTGTGCCACGGTGGCTATTCCACCACCTTCCGACCCACCAAAGCTAGCAGTGGGCACAGCCTGGCCCCCAACCTGCCCTTGTTACACAACCGCATCCTCCACACAAGGAGCCAGCACCCAACCTCTCTTGCTCCCTGCAAAGCTCCATCATGTGCTACAGCTGCCCCTACTCACTGCTGAAGAGTGAGCCCAAAAGGCAGCTTCAGGGATGCCCATACCCTTCTTTTGCCCTACACTACCCATGAGAAAAGCACAGCTCCTAAGAGGAGCAACCAACTGCAAATTGCCAGGGAGACTAGGATGTCAAACAAATATTTTTCTTTTCACAACAGAACATAAATATTTGGCAGCACATTTAATTTTAAAAGTCTAGAAGTTACTCAAATAGAGTGGAGAACATTGCTATGATGTTCGTTTGCTTCCTAAAATATGACCAGTCACAGATGGCTTGCTGTAGGAAATATTAAATAAATTTTTTAAAGTGTTGTCTGGCTTTAACACAGATTGCATTTACACAGATACCTCTGCTGGTAGAATGCCAAGATGGTGTATTGGTTCAAACACGTCCTTAAACAAAAAACTACATTGTCAGGAGCTAATGGAATATTCATACTTAAAATCTCAATCCCTGATAACATCTGAAAGTTAATTTACATTTCAACACTGTTTTCTTTACCCTCTTGCTATATTTCCCTTCACAAGCAAGGGAAAATATCCAGGTTTGGTCAGTAGCAACTTCTGGGTTTTGGGCACCATAACCATTATTTGTTTAGATTTTCAGAGTAGATTGAAAAAACACCTACAGAAAGAGCATTAGGTAACACAAGAATCTAAAACCAACAGAAAACCACTTAGTGTTAAAGAGTCAAACAGCAAGGGTGTAAATACAATGAGCCACAGCATTAAACTGTCACATATTAGCAGATTAACTTCAGCAAGACAATAAAAATCAAAACAATACAAAGATATTTTCCAGTCCTGAGCATCTGCAGGAGCACATTCCTATGGTGCCTGAAGAAGCCTATCGAATCCCTGCTTTGTACCTGAAACCAAAGACGTTACAAATGTTCTCGGTGTCGTACCCACCCCCCCCCCACA
>NW_009627617.1:64849-89091 GCF_000690535.1 Cariama cristata
CCCCCGAAGCTCTATTTTTGACAACAACAAAAGCCTTTGGAAACATGTGCACGTAGCATGAAGACTGCCACCAGTTTCTGATTCCCTGCACTTACTGCCTCAGAGAGCTGCATGGTAAATCTGCTTTGAGTTACAGCATCAGGTTGCTGTGAAAAACCCACGTGGTGATTCTATGTTAAACATTTGTCAGAAAACAGCAGCCACAGAAAAGCAGGGGCAATGCTGTGCAGATCTCATAGCTCATTTTAAACCACCCAGGTGCCCCACCAGCTCCACGCTCACCAATGTGCATGGTGCCATCACTGCCTCAACTCATACGGATGGTCCTCACAGGGATGGGCACAGACACAGGGACCACAGGTCTCGCTGTCTACATTATCCAACATGCTCTCTGCTCCTGTGAAGGCTGCTACCTACCAGTGCACAATAATCTCTTGTCCCCAGCAAATTCTACAGCACCAGAGTTGAGCTATAATCTGGTCTTCCTTCTGCCCAAAATACCCCAGTGGATGATTTGCCTCTTCTGTCAATATTGTACTTGGCCCATGACTTTATAATCAATGCAGCTGAGAAAAAAACAACATACTTGCAATTTGCTGTGACCCTCCACGAGCACCAAACACTCACCATATACTCTTAGAATCAATAAACTTTTTCTCCTGTCATCATTCATGCTTGTTGCGCTTTCCCTAAACTGGCATGATTTTGTTTTTTCTAACCAGAAATCTACCAAGCCCACTGGGGTTTGTGTGTGTGTGTGATGGCAAGTTAAACAGTTTCCTCTACTGCAAACAAACATAGCACGCAGGCAAGCTGATGTCCTGGAGTGAAGAAACAGAGGCAGGACGCTAGAGGGAGGATCGACTCAGACTGAGTTTTTGCCAGAGCAAATTCCTTGGAGTGTGGCTTCACCAAGGAGATGCCTGAAGTGGCACGCTGCAAAAACCCACTCGCCTCTCTGGCGCTCAGGCTTGCAAATTGCTGTCTGGACCAAAGTAAGAGGGCATCTGGAACCAAAGAGCAAGTGAGACAAGACTTTGTGTTCTCTGCAAGGCTGCTAAGGGGGAAATCATCCCTGCTAAATCCAAACACACCCCTTTCAGGACAGATTCAGCTCTGTTACTGGCAGGTATCACAGCCTGGCTGCAAGGCCTATGCTTTACCAGCAGCTCTGCTAGCATAGGATCAGCAGTGCAAAATAAACAAAAGGGTTTGCTAAAAATATTAACCCTGTATTTACTTCAGCAAGTTCTGATTTTTTATCTCCAGATACTGGGCAGCACTTTGACATCACTGCATTAGGAAGGACAGAGCAAACTCAATAATACATGGATCTGATGGAAACACACCCCTAAATTACAGGCTCTATTTCAAATAAATCACAGCCTTTCCAAAATAATTGTCTTCAGCAGTCTGAATTGGCAAATAACTATGCAGGGTTACAAGCAAGCAGTAGGACTTCATGGAAGGAAACACTGTTGTGGTACCTCCCATCCTCCTGGGTTTTCCAAGAGCCCTCACTCAGCTTTCAGCTGCTGGTTCATAGTCATGCCCAGTCTCTAAACAGCAGTGGTTTGAGGAGGAGAAGAAAGGTAGCTCGCTCCTTCAAGTGAAGGTCTTTGCAGGCCAAATTGCAGCTAGGCAGAACATTGGGATTTGGAAAACCTGAGCTGTACACTGCAGGCCGTGTTTGTGGTCCCAGACAGGTCACTCTAGCTCAGAACAGAAGCAAGCAGGGCTAGATGAGACCCCTGGGTCTGCCCTTGCCTACAGAAGGCTTGATGAGATCTTAACTGTTCTTTACAGATGTTTGCCCCATCTGTCCTTGAAGGCTTCCAGCAACAGAGTGCGATGCCCTAAGCAAACCGCATTTAATCTTCCTGGGGTCAGTTCTCTATCTGCAATATGGAGGCAATGCCACTGCCTTTCCCCCTCACTTGCTGCTGTTTACCAGGAAGGTTTTTAGAGGCAGGGGCTATCACCTGTCAGTCACTGACACCACAATCGGAGCTTATTACAGTGGGATCCCTAGATGCTACTCAGGTAGCAAAGGGTGAAAGCAGCAAACTGTTTGCTGAGAAGGTGGCGAAGTACAATTGAAAGAAAAGCAGAGATGAATGCTACAAACAGTAGATGTGGCTTGCCATCTAATATCCCTCTACACTTGACTGCAAATGAGGAAGATTTTCCCACTACTACAAAGATGCTGGTGCATAAGACTTCATTCTTTCCTTCTAAGCTGTTTCCGCTAGCTTTCATAGGAAGAACAGAGTTGGGCTACCGTCTAAAGGGAAACCTTAACACACAGCTTGAAGTCATTGCTAAATGACTTCACTATCCCATCTACTGTAGTATGATGCATAAGCAGATGTACAGCCAAGAGCCATAAAATCCCACTGGTCCTGCAGAAAGGGAGACTATATTTTTCTCCTGAAGATATACAGTTGGTCAATGGAATTCACCCTGTGAGGCAAGAAATTCACCGAATGGCAGCAGCTGGTCATTCACAGTATCATCTTATTTCAGTTACACTATGAACTCCCTCCACAAAGTTTCCCATGGTATAGTTTGCTAGATTATACGTTTCAAATCAATGCTTAGTTCATATAATCAAATATGAAAAATGCCTCTAATTATAAAAGCATAAGGCAGAGACAAGAAGACAATTCAAGCTGTTATGGATGCCAACACATGCAGGAGGAAAGATCTGGATTCTAGCAAGCCATCACAAAGTCTCAAGCAAGCCCAGGTGTGGAGGAGGACTCTTCACCTAATACGAACAGATTCTTAAACATGGACAGTGGAGAGTGCGATATGATCCATCCATCCCTAATGAAACTTTGAGCTACCAAGACATCACTGAACTAGTTAATCAGCACTTCATGCCCAGTCTTCCAACACAGACATATCTATTAAGATGCTGTCCAGCATTATGTTGACTTTTCAAAAAATATCCCCCTCATAACACTGCTATCATTGGTAGCATTAAGTTACTTTGCCTCCACAATCCCTAGCTAGTCTTTCTCTAAATCAACACTCCACTCAGCTTTCTGCAAAATCAGTTATCCCAAGGTGTGGCCCGATCCTTTCACTATCTACTTCAACATCAGTTGCATTCGCAACAATCAACACCATGAAGGCAAACAACTGTAGGCTGAAAATAGGGTGCACAACACCTTTAATTCCATCAAGTGATTTGGACCAGTTAGCCAAGCAGATCCTGCTGCACTGAGAAAATAATGATTTCATTCTCTAAGCCACCCTAAGCAGACAAGCATGCGGTCTTACTTAGAGAATCCTCTGTCAAGGTGAGCCCAGTGCAATTCTTGGCAGTGCTCATGCTCTCATGTCTTCCAAGAGCACTAGGAATTTTTCCTCTTACAGCCTTGGTTTGTAGACTTCTTGTCCTGTCCTTGTTGGACAGTGAGATGAATTGGCCCTGTCCTCTTTGATATGAGGAGTTCCTATACAGCATACCTCATCATCTCATGGTATGCTTTCTCCTCTTTCTTTATAATTCCAGTTTAGAAAGGAGGTTATTGACCCCTGCTTCCCCGCAAAGGAACATTTTCCTCCTGTCTAGGGACATAAATAAGAGGTATGACCCAACCCCTATAACAGCTGGTAGGCCACTGAAAAAACAGACACAGGCTTCAAGAGGGTCAGTGAAGTTCAGCATCCATCCCAGTTTTGACAGAAGTTGCTTCATTGACATATTCTCTCACACACGCACTTTTGTACCTCCTAGACTTGGACTCCTGGAAGCTCCAGGTGCAGCTTATGCAATAGTACCCCATCCTCCTCTATCTTATGCCCTGATTGCACAAGACCACTTGCCACTCAAAGTAGTAGTGCTGAGCTTATGGCCACCACTCCTCCTCCATCTTCCATCTGTATTTTTTGTATCAAGTGTTGCTGGGTGGTATTAATAGAAAGGGCTGTTACATTCTTAAGGAATTTATTCATTTTCAGTTTTACAAATGATAATCAGTTTACCAGGAATGACAGTCTTCCCTTGCCATGATTTTTTTTTTTCCCCAAAGTTACCAATTGGGCCTAGACTAGCAAAATTATGAAAGCTAATAATCAATAGGATTAAAACACTCCTGCACGCAAACCAAAACTCTGGACCTGCTTTGCATTTGCTATGCCCACAGACCTCTTCTTTTGTGGGTAAGAAATATCTAGGGCAGGAGCCCGCTGCCGCCTGCTGCAGCCAAGCTGCATCTCTCCACTACGGCAGCGGAGACTTAATGCTTTTAAATCCACGGGTCACAGGTTCAGCTCCCTGCTGCAGATGACTCACGCAGGAGCACCGAACTAAAACTAGAAACACCAGCTTTTTTTCTAGGAGAGGACTGAAGAAGAGCATTGATCTCAATGAAGTATTTCGAGGGCAGAAAAATTCCACCATGTAAAGAGTGCGTGACTTCTCTTTAGTTTATTTTATATTTTTGTTCCAGTTGTCATTTTGAATTCAAACTCTTTGGAAAGTAGGCATAATAGTCTTAATGATCCCATTGAGCAGTTTAAATTCAAATTGTGGAGCACTCGCAATACCATGCTGGCAGCACTTTCCATAAATTACTCTCAAATTCAATACATTGCTTGACAAAAACAAGAATAAAGGGCTTTTTACTTTAAAAAGAAGAAAACTTGTATCATAAAAAAATCTTTAAATTATAGTTTCTCTTTTCTGGTCCAATTTAAATTGTTACATGGTTGCTAAATTAGTGCTGTAATCTCTGCTTACAAATTGCAGAATTATTTTTAAAAATAGACGTAATTTTACTGCAGGGATCAACCTTACACTTTAAACCGTATGTGCTGGAGGTAGCTGCTCTTGCACAGCTTTCAACCAACCACACTCACGTGTGCACACAGGGTGAGGTTTACAATACCAGTCACACTGAAGCCGACAGCAGTTTTACCAGAGATTTCAATGAGCACAAATTGAGTTAACAGCAACATTTCAGAATGATTAGCAAATTTAAGCTTTCTGAGGATCCTCCGTGGCACCAGTGGCTCTAGTCATACCATTTCCTAAAACATCAGCATTTCTCTTGTGTTTGGTCTGAACTATCTTCTCCCACTGAGCTACAGCCTCCGATAGGCCAGGAAGTTAGAAGCTAGTGAGAGAAACCTTGAAGATACGATTTTTTTTTTTTCCTTACAAAACAAATAATCGGGGAAAAAAGTGGAGTACTATGATCCTGAGTTTAAAGCCAGGGAGTAGCAGGGATCAGGGCATGACTTCCACACACAATTCTTCCTCCTTCAAGCGCTTCCACAGCTTTAGTACTATGGAATGATGAACCTCACCCTGCAAAATGCCTGTAAGTGATCTTTGGGGTAGAGTTTAAGGTCATGTCCTCAATATCTCACAGCATGCAGCAGAAACAGGAAACCTCAATCCCTGGGCCTCCATAGGGCACTGCAGAGCATACCCACCATCTTCCCTCACTCTAGCTAGACAGACATGAGAGTTTCTTTCCTGTCCTTCAATCACCCATCATTTCCAGCCCACCACTTCTCTGAACTCTCTTTCATCTGAATCTGGCTATTTCTGCTTCGCTTAGTTATTTCTGCTTTCTGGTCCCCTTCCCCGTCGCACCATGGTCCTTCCCTCAGGGCCCAGCGGTGGGTCACACTGATTTGGACACGACAGAAGAAACCCTCAGAGGTGGGGAGCATCTGCAAGATCTTGCTGCTTTCTGTGCTAACCACAGGTGCTCAGCACCTCTCAGCCCTAAGACTCAGAGAATTTATCTTGTAACTGCCAGCCACCGGACTGCCACGAAAGGGGATAAAGAATGGAGGAAAATTTCCATGTCCCAGAGAAAGTCATCTGGACATCAAAGAACATCCCATTCACAAAACAGCAGCATCACTCTTGCCAGTCCGGTGTGTCTGGTTAACCTTGTGTTCAGTCCTTATGATAATACAGTATTTGGAAAGCGGACAGCTGGCACTGCTCTAACATCTTGCTCTTCAATCTTTTATAACAGTTCCACTGATACTACTCTTAACCTTTTCTCTGCACTGAGTCCAGTGCTAAAAATCTCTTCAGCTACTTAGAGGAAGCAAACCAAGTGTTTTTTGTCAGCAGTCTGCCCTGTAAGGGAGGGGAAAGTATGCTGATAACATACTGCAGACACAAAATTCATCACATGTACAGCAGCAGCACACCGGTTACACTGGAAACCCTATCATGGTATTTCAGATGTTACTTGACTGTCGTAATGACTAGGAGACATCTGTCTCCTATTAACACTTTATTTTTTTACAGTTGCTTTTAGTTCAGCAGAAGTGTCTTAATGGAGAAGACTGGTACTCTTTTAGAAATAACATCAATAATGAAAGAATCCTTGGATGCAGAGCAAAACCAGCAAACACATTGGCAACAGAACTCACTGTATTCATAAGATGTAACAGGAAATGATAGTGACTGGCTTTTGGGTGGGGAGATTTTTGTGTGAAAGAAATTAACTCTGGTACTCAAATTTCCATTAGGAAAAGTATTATTTGTTTTTTAAACAGGTGATTGATCTCCTTAGATGTTAATTCAGACTTTTGGGGAATTTTGTCTTAACTGGGTCACTGATAAATAAAACCAGAAACAAAAACAACAAAAAAACCCTTCTGCAGGCTATTTAGGCTTGGTATTGACTAACCAGTAATTAAATACAGCTCTTTGCAGTAATCTTAATTATGGCTTCACTCCACCACAACTAAGAGTCACATAATAAACTGAGACAATTAGCCAATTCTAACTGTTGAAAAACATGTATTTTTATTTTTGTGCATAGTTTTTGTGTGTGTAAGGCCACAAGTCACACAAGGGAATTATTAAAAAAATCAAAGAATTAATGAATTTATATATCACAACCAGGTTATAATTTTCCTTATATAAATGAAGTAGCTTGGCCTAACGGCTTGCATAATAGGTCAACAGTTTTGGACGTGGGGAAACGGGGATGGGTGCTAGAATTCAGTGTGAATTAGGTAGACCAGTAAACAAGCTTCATGGAATTACTAAGACTTATACTAGCTGAGAATCCTGTTTTTTTTCAGCTGGCCACAGCCATGGATTAGCTGTGCAGTCTTGGGCTAGTGACACAGCCTCCACCTTTGATGGGAATTCAGGTCCACAGGAATCCAAGTTTGGGTTCTTCAGTTCCATTGATTTCCTACACAGCTAGGGCTCCCAGCGTACAAGTTATTTTCTGATAATGGGACTTGAGGAAGCTCCAAAATTAAAAAAATCAGATGCCACAATTCAGCAAAATCCTTCAGCACAGGCTAGATTTTAAGCAAGTCATTAACTCTCATTGACTTGAGTACAACTGCATCACACATCTAAAGGCAAAAGCATTCAGATTGTGCCTCAGCAATTTAAAGACCCCCAATCCATTTGCAAGAACAACCTGCAAGCCTAGCTCAGGCCCTCAGTGTACTTAGGCACTCATCATCCTACTGAAGCCAATGCAGACCTCATTTCATTGGGGGGCGTGGTGGTGGATAAAATCAATGAGACATACGCTCTATGACACAAATTCCTCTGGCCTGAAGCCAAATAGCATGGCAGGTACCTAGATCCCTTGCAGATCTGGCTTTCGGCACAGCAGAGTCCTGAGTTTTCTGAAGGGTATTGAGACTTCGACTCCCAACACTTGTTTCTTCCACATTTAAGAGCTTAAGGTGTGCTTAGGGGTTTTTTGTTTTTCTCTCTCCTTCCTTTGCTGCATCATACTGCCAGATTCCTGCTTTCCATTTCCCACTCACAGTACCAGCTGTCCAGCTACACATACATAGCCCCATCAGCATTGCCATCCTTTCCTCTGCATGTGCAGCAGCAGATGGATCCAGACGTGTTTTGGGTTAAGTCCATAACCAGGTTTTTGTGGACTGCATGGATAAACATTTAAAGGCCCCTTCTGGTTATATAAAAGAAAGCTATTAAACATTTACTTTTTCCTCTGTACTCAGAGCTGCAAAGCCATATCACAGAACATACAAATGCAGATGCAACCAGGCAATTATCATTCCTTTATGCCTTAAATAGATAGAAGATAAATTTGAAAGAAAATGAGGAACAGAATCCTTCTCCCTTTCTTTTTTTATCCTTTTATCTCCCAATGTAGGAAGTTTACTGAACCCTTGCCAACAATTCACTCAGGCTAATGAAGTGTGTAAGTAATGGGATTAAATAATCTTAAGCCATTACTACAGTGGCTAATGCAGATGTTTTCCCAAACTAAAGCAGCGGAGTGGTGAAGAATGCATGCTTGATTTTAAAAAAAAGAGGAAAAGAAAGTATCAATCTGCAAGCAGATGAAGTCAATGAAATGTTTAACTCCAGTTACATAAAGTTGCTCCAATCATATTACGAATGCACCTTCCTAAAGTCTGCAGTACTTTGCACATGGTCAAACTTGCCACAAAATTAACCTTAAATTTTTTATGGTGCAATCATTTTAGTGCAAACAAAAATGGAAATGGTTTAAAAGGTACATATTCCATCAAAAGATCATTTAGTTTTTAAAAGCCAATTAACAAGGTCCGTATATCACTACCATTGTAATGTAAATAAGGCAGAATCCTCCCTTTTTATATTCAATATTTCAGCAATAATCCCACTGCAAAGGCTCTGCAGAAGAAGGAATAATAGGGTATCGGTGGCATTTTCAGAAATACATATTATTGCTTTAATTATTGGAATGCCAGAAATGTCAAGAAAAGCATCAATTTTTACTTTCAGAAGTGCAAATTCAATTCTGGAAGGGTCTCAGGTCCAGTGTTTATAAGAATAACTCTGAATTGGAGGTTTACAGAAAGGCCTATCAATGCTTTAAGAATGTTTTGGTGCTCTTATTCTAAATTACAAGCATTATCCCTATATATTGTATGCTAAGGTCACACCAAGGTAAGGCCTCAGGCACCTTATGTGATGTTTCTTTAATTTGCAACTGTGCGACTGGTTCCAACTAGCTCTCATGGCAGCCTCTTAAAAGGTGCAGCTCCTGAGAGCAACTGTTAATTGTTTGCTTTAAGAGCTGCTTGGAGGCATGGAACAAAATTTTAAGGTAAGGTAAGCTCCAAAAGATACCCAATCCAAAGACCCAGAGTTCAGTAGAAGGCTCCCATCAAGCAATGCAAAGGTCTTGATTTTAGAAGTTTTAGTGCTATCTTGCATCCCACCTCCTTAATCTTAGTGGGCACCACAGTCTGTAAGCATTTTGGTATCCAGTTTCTCAACACAGAAAGCTTCTGAGAGCAACACTACTGCTTGAAAGATCACTGCATAGTCTGTTCCTTACAGAGCTGCAATAATCACAAAAAGCACCTCTTGCCCCTGCTTTGGCCACTTCATTTCAGGTTAGACCAGGAAACAAAATTCACCCAGGAAGCTGAAAAGATCAGAGTTCTTCCGAAGACCATGGAAAAACTGGTGCCCACAGTACTGCCATGGGACTGTCAGGTTTTAGCTGTAAGGCAACTGTACAGCAATGAAATAAATGTTTCCAATGTCTCTACATTAAAATTAGGGTGCAAACAAGAGCAGGTACTTACAATATAGCAGGGTTCACAGTAGGCTTTCTTCTCCACCGCATAGAAAGGCTGTCCCCTCAGCTTGTTGTTGCACATCATGCAGGTGAAGCACTCCACGTGGAAGACCTGGTCCATGGCCGTGCAGCCAGTGCCTTCCCCAACAACGTTCTCCCCACAGCGGGCACAGCGGCCTGTCACCAAAGGGAAAGGACATGAGTCAAAGCAAGCTCCTGGCCTCAACTGCAGAGAAGATCCTCCCACACACCTGTGCTGCATAGTGAGTAAGAGGGACATGGAAGCTCAGTCCACAGAGGAGCAATTTGTGCCACTGCTGGCAAAGAACCAGTGCTGCTGAAAAGCACTCTGGTGCTGGCCCACATGAAAAGATCCAGAGAGGCTTGAAACTGGCTCCCAAGACTGCACTGAGATCAGTTCTGCTGCTGCTAGCCAGTGATCATCACAAGGAGCCTGAGCTCCAGATGCAAACCATTCAGCTATCATCTAACCCAGCTATATAGTCTTTCTCAGCTCCTCAGTTAGATGGGATAAACCTGTGCCTAAAGCCTTGCTTCCACATGAAAGGATTTTGTGGTACGATGCCTCATAAAGCTGCTTGGTGGCAGTGCAATTGTTACCATTTAAAGAGTAGTTTTTGCTTGTACAGCTTAAACCAATTCCTTCAATGGAGCCAATTACTTTTTTTTCTGTTTGAAGATTAACATGGATTAAGATACTACGTCTATTTAAAGCACAGAAACTATTTCCTCAAGAAACTGATGTGTGGATACTTTATTCTTACCATCCTTCAAGAAAGGTGTATCAGAAGCTGCTACTAAGGACTCTAAGTAAAGACAAGCCCTAAGAGCTCTGCTTGTTTCTGAAGAAGGTCCCTAGTGCCACATACAAATACATAAGACACACAGAAAAGGTTTGCTACTGTGTTCAGATTGTTGTTGAAAATGTTATGTGGCAGATAGATTTAAAGTGAAGACAGGATTTCAGAGAAAGAGGGTTTCTTAGGTCATGGAAAAGACAATTTCCTAGGGAAGACTGTGGTGCAGAGATGATGGAAGAGGGTGGGTGGAAGGCACACCTTTGCCATTTTCCTCTGCCATTCATTTGAGTTCTAGAAAATGGAGATAGCCCATACAGGTCTGATGTCCTTACTCAGCAATCAGCATTGAAAATAAGTCACATACGGAGTCATGAAAAGTATTTAAGACAACCTCAGCCACTCTACACAAGAGAGCCCTACCGAAGACAACAGAGCAACTATGGCCTGGGGCTTTGTCCCACTCAAAATGGTATTCTCCAGTTTGAGAATAATTGTGGTGCCCCCAGTCTTGGGACCCTGCACTTCTCCTTCAAGGCTCTGTGAGTGGAGTGGTGTGGTCACTGAGGTTGGGAAGGCGGGGAAGGGAAGCAAAAGCTGAGGTGCAAGGAGGAAGGCAGACTGAGTTCAAAATAGAATTACTCATAAATGCATACACGAATAATATGTCCCTAATAATAACTAAATAATCCAGCAACAATACAATGTTCTCTCACACCGTGGTCCGTGTTTATTGGTCTTTTCAAACAAATACTGCAAAACTTCCTAAAAGGACTTGGACATGTCTCGTCATCCCAACAGCAAGGCTGCTGTCCTTGTGCAGTGTACCATTGATGTCCTCACACTCATGACTTCTTCCCTGCCTGTCTCAGACTCCAATAGGCCACATCCAGGGAACAAAGCATGTAAGCTACTTTTGGATCCCTCAGGATGTCGCAGGATGATATATATACACATTTGAGATATATTAGGAAAGCTTGGAAAAGAACCCAGATCATTCTGATTTGCTACAACTGCATAACCGTAGTTGGCATTATACGGGACAGACAGTTCTTGACTCAAACAGCTCCCAGTCTGAGCAATGTGGAGAGAGAAGTCACCAGATAAATCCAGACAAGCCTGGAAAACCCCCAAAAAGGAATTAATAATGTTGTTTTTAAACTTAACTTTCTTTAGCATTTGTTATTAGCCTTTTGATTGACAGTGCTGTGCTTTAATCACTGCACTGTAACACTTCTTTGAGGACTCCTTTTTTACAAGCACAGAAGGAATGCAGGGTTCCCAGCATGGTGGTGAGGCTACAGAGCATGGGGGAAGAATGGAAAAAACCATGAGGACTAGGAAGAAAAAAAAACCCAAACACCTCACTGGAGAGAACCACAGGAGCAGTATTGCTCTGGGAGGGAGGCAGAAAAAACCTACTGTATACACCACAGGAGTTGCATGTACAACAGGAGAGCACTGCTCAGTCCTGTATGTGGACAAGACCGAGCGTGCTCCAGGGCCTTCTCCAAACTCCTTGTGTAGCTGGGCTGTAATATGAAGAGACGTCTGGGGAGCAGTTAATATCTCTATATATAAAACATGAAATTGAAAGCCATTAGTGTATTACTTTACACAGTGTTTTTCCAGAGGGAATATTCCGCTGAAGAATTTATTTTCCCTGGTGTGCCATTCTGTGATCATCCGGTATTATTTTTATGAGGCATTTGGACACAGAATAATGTAGTGTCTATGCAAACACTTCTCAGCTTTCTCTGTTAACATCTGAGTAGAACATGTGGGAACCTTTTCTTCCCCTCCTTCTCTTCTCATATTCATAATTTAGCCAGCTCTTGTATACTTCAACGTATACTTCTTCCTCTTTGACCAAGGCATCTCTCCATTTGCTGGAGAAGTTGTCTCTGCGTAGACCATACCTCTCACAGTACTTCTTGTATCAGGAGACCGGGGTCTGTTTCCTAACTCAAATATATACTCTTGTAATCTCTGGCAAATCACTTGGTGTCTCTGTACCTCCATCCTCTCTTTGAGCAAAGGGCATAAAGACATCTTCTCTGCCTCCCAAAGGTGCCCTGAGGCTACATTCCTGCACAGCTCTGAGGCATTCCCCAACTACACTGCTGGTGGCCAGGTACAAACCAAAGAGCAGCACAACAGAAGTCCTGGCCAACTTCTCCCCCTGAAGTTGGAATTTCCTTAGGCTTTCCTTCCTCTTTCTGGGTTTTTCCACAGAAGATTCCCATTCAGGCAGTGACAGACTTAACCCGTCTACATTTATGAGAAGTCCAGCTTCTGCTATTATGCACACAGACAGGAATGCTCTAAACTCTCACACAGGAAAGCTTAAAGAAAACTTCCTTTTTCATAAGTTTATATGCAAATTATAACACTGTGGCCTTGAGCAAACCATGTTTTTCATGAGACATGGCCACTCTAGTGAGAATCAAAACATAGGCTCTGTGCCTAGCAACACCCCCAACTGACTCACTCGCCCGAAGGGTAAAAGCAAGTAAGCGAAATATTCAAATTTGGGAGCTCACAGTTAAGTGGCTGGATCCACGTAAAGGCTTGTGGGCAAATATACAACCAATCCGGCTTGGAGTGATGTGGCCACTAGAGACTGCACCTTCTGCAGACCTTGGTGCAGTTGGGGAACTCACAAGACTTCTGTAAAAGCTGGTCACTTCTCCCAACTCCCACTCCTCTCTCAGATTTGGTTGAAAATGGCTATTAGTTTCAAGCACTGTTGGTGAGGGAGGAACTGACAAGCAGCCAGGCACATGCACACAGGCAGTGCGATTGCACAAGCCTCATTTCCTTAGAAAACCAGAAAAACCCCACTAAAAACAATGTATCTATCATTATGTCTGATAAAAACAAAACAAAGGTCTGCTTTTCCTGTGTGCCAATTACCAACAGCGAAGGTATTTGTGGTTGGACTTACCACAATTAAGTGCCCACACATGTTCCCCATTTTAATATTTTCACACTGGTTGAAATAACCCAGTCCGTTGTGTGCAGAATACCCATGAGTGAATACAGAACAAGTTGCACTGCTTATTGGGAAAGAAGTAGCAAAGGCAAAGCTTGCAAGACTCAAGAACAAACTGATTGCACAAAAAAGATTACACAAATAATCTAAGAGAAAAATAGCAGGCAGTGTATTACAGTAGAAACATAGAACAACGTGACCCATTTGCTTCCCACAGAGACAAACAGCACTTAAAAGGCAGCTTAAAGACAAAGGACAAAATTAGTACTAAACTGCACGAAGATGAAACTATGTCATTTCAACATTCTTCTTTTGCCCCTTCAGCCCTTTTTAGGTCCTTTTTCAAGATCATTTCAGCAAAACTAGAAGGTGGTATGTTGGCAGCAAGCCTGGGAGACTGGAGTCCTCTATTTTTGCATGAAAGAGGTTCATAACCTTGGTCGTGACCTTCTTTGAGCCTAGCCTGGCTACCACATGTTGGTCTTAGCTTGGGGGGACATACAGAGGTGTCCTCAGCCGCTTCCCTGCTCAAACTGCTGGAAATACCATTGCTGAGTGGTTCCCAGGGAAACACCTCAACGGCTGAAAGGAAACATCAGCTACCTGTATTCTGAAACCTCCTCATTTACTGTCCTCTGTTGTATAAAAATTTTTAAATATTGCGAATCTGAAGGAAGAGGGGGAAGGGAGTAGAGCAGCTCATATTACACATGATGCCACGTTCTAACTTCTCGTTATTTTATTCCTATTATTACTTCTTTTTTGCTTATACCACCACAGATCCTGGTCGCTTAGATTGTGGAACAGCCCCATTGTGCTGGGTATTGGACAAACACAGAATTCAAGGAAGGGCCTGACTGCAGGAGCTTACAATCTAATAGAAGCAATAACAACTGGGTATAGCTAGGAAATACAAAGAAGCAATCAGACAAAACCAGTCAGCAAAGAAAATTGTGGTCTCAGCACTCTAAATGTTTTACTATTGACAAGGAGTCTGTAGACAGCCCAGCAAAGGAAAAGGTTAAGGAAGAATTTGAAAGAGGATCCAGAGGGAGTTTGAGAGAAGTTTAATGGGATGCTTCTGAGGAAAGGAAAAGACAGCACAAAAGGGAGTGTAAGTGCTTGAAGACTGAACATAGACACCTGCAGATGAGAAAGATGAGGTGATACATCACTGGAGAATACCAGAGGAAAAAAGGGTGGGAATAGGTCATTACAGGCCATGCAAGCAAAGACAAGAAGCTTCTGTTTGATATGATGTAGAAATGAAACCAGAGGACGGATTAAGAGGCAGGAATGATCTGGCCTAAGTTACAAGCTAGAGAGTGATTTCTGCAGCTGCATTCTAGCTGAGCATGAACAGGCAGAAATTGCATTTTTAGAAAAGGATGTTGCAGAGATTCAAGGTCACCGGAGCTTGGATGTAGGTTTTATCTGTGAAGATGAATAGGAAAGGCCATAATCTGAGCTGTTACTCAGCAAGATTCTTAAGATTTGGCCAGAGTCTGGGTGTGATCTGGAGATGGGGAATTAGATACAGTGTGTCCAACCTTATCTGGGACATGAGTCACTTTTAAATGTCGGATTAAGAATGTGAGCCAATCAGACAAACATCCACCACTGAAGATGGATGATGGAATAGGTACATGCCATATTAATGCTTACGGCATAATATTCCGATAGCAATCACACTGCAGCCAAATACAGAGGTAATGTAACTCCTTCCAGCTAGCTTGAGATGCTCCTGTTTGTACATCCAAGGACCACATAAGCCTTTTTTTATGCTACAACATTATTTATCTGTCATACCTACTTAGACACTAAGCCGTTGGGGGCACCAACTGTCTCTTGCTATGTGATGTACAGTGCCTGACACAATTTGGGCAATAACTAGAGATACTAAGAGTAAAGAAAGTAGAGGGAAAATGTGCAAACCTCTTTACAAAAGGTTTAAATTCATGAATTCAAAGCATGCATTCTATGTAGAGAGGAGATAGGGGATAATTTTCTGATAAAAGCATCAAAGTAGGAAGGTTCTGGATTTGCTGAAATGTTGGGGAAAAAAACGCTGATAACTCAAAAACTTCTGCATGATGGAAAAAACTGTTTCCCACCTAACTGTACTGTGGGAATAGACCACAAGGTCATATCCTCAGTGCCTATCAATTACACAATTTCCTTTGATCAGCTAAGTGTATTCCCCGCTTCTCGCTGCAGCCCTGATACACTATGCAAGAAAGAACTAAAGAAATACAGCACACTGCCTTTACAAGAGTGTACTAAGAACATTTTTAAAGTACGTAAATACATTGAACAAAATATCTCACTAAAAGTTCCCCTGGCAGCCTCAAGACACCCAGTATTTCCGCTGCATTATTTTTCTAATCATCTCTGTTTAGAGTTCGCCAGCGAATGCATTTTAGAGATTCATGACACATTCTGCTTTTGGATGGCTTTGAATCAGCTGGCAGTAAATGTGGAAAAATCATTATTCCTAATGAAGAAATATTGATGACAAAACAGCATTTCGAGGACAACGTTGACCATAAGTCAACAATGTAACAAGATTTTCTCCTCTCCCTCCTCTTCCCTAGTGACTTTCATCCAAGGGTTTTCAAGCATTTCCCAAGCACATGGGATTCCTCAGGACACCTATGTCAGACAGGCACAATTATTCAATTTTAAAGGCATATGGCAGCAGAAGTTAGTCCATTAGAACAACAGTGTAACAGTAGACCTTAACTGCCAGTACACCTTAATCGAGTTCAGTCTCAAAAGTAGAGATCTTGCAACTCATAAGCACCCAACGGGTCCTGGGTTGCTTGATTTGTTCAAAGGGAATAAAATAGGAATCTCTGATTCACAAGAGAGGGTTTATTCCCTTCCTGTGGAGCATGGGAAGTATGTGTCCGACTAAGATTACGTTAGAGAAAGATGCGTTGATCATATCTGTCCTGGACTTATTCCAACACTCTGGCACTCAGGGCACTGCAATAATGGTATGATGGGAAAACCAAAGGTAGTTTGTGCATTTTGTAGGGAATTGTGGTATTTTTCTCATCTTACCCTTGCCTTCCTTACCTACCCTTTTTTTGCCTTTTAACTGACTTCTCACTGAGTGGGAAGCCCTTGGCAATGGTCTATTGTGCCAGGATCCAAGCTTGAAGTTTCACCATTTGATGGTAGCAGGCTCTATGCATCAGTTGTCTTACACAGCCTTTGGACACGAGACAGATCAATCTTAATCCCCTCTTCTTCAGCAGACATCAGAAAACACATTTTTTCACAGTAAACAGAGCTTCATGCTGCAACATGTGCCTGTAACACTTCATAAATTAAATCCAAGGCTGTGATATAATTACTGTGTCCTGGTTATTCTGCTTTAACTGCGTTGCACTTATACTCCACATGCACAGGTCCCTGCAGTGACCTCCTTGTCATTTGTACTGTGCTTGTCCAGAAGTAGCTGCACTCTCGTGTCGTTTGCATTCCTTTCCTCCAACCACAATACAACTTCATATTCTCACTTTGCTTGGCTGCAAACCCGACACATTCTCAGCATGCCCCAGAGGTCCCATTCCACTCCACACAGCAAATGTACTGCAACTATGCAGGCTCAGGCTGCTAACACTTTACCTTTTCAAACACTTCTCCATGCTGCTCATCACAAGGTTACTGTCCCAGCCAGTCGCCCTCATGGTGAATCTTTCCAACACACTGGGAAGGTAGAGGACTGTTAGGACAACCAACATGCAGGTGGGGAACTTGAGACCCACACAGGTTAAATAACTTTCCAAGTGTCACACAAGGAGTGACAGAGCCAGGAACTGAAACCGCATCTTCTCAATCCCAGTCTAGTCTCTTTAACCACAAGACCATCTCTGAAAAGGCTTGATGGTGAGATGGGCTTGCAGCACAAAAACTCCTCCATTTCAGAGGGAGCTCCCAGCACGGGAGCTCCCTGTGCGGGCCATGCCGTCGCGCTCTGGCAGCCTGGCTGAGCCATGTAGCAACTGAGAATGAAGAGTTTTGTGCTTCTGCTACTGTCCTGTTTAATGAGAGAGGAAGAAAGGCCTGTGTTTCCTTCAACATCCATGTGGTGATGGTCTCTGTCCCTTACACATCTACATCATCCTCTCCTCAATTCCCTGGGACACAAGAGACAATTTAGCTTGTTTCTGATATAAAGCAGATTATGATGAGTGCTTACCAACATGGTAGAGGTACCCTCCTAAATTATTGCATTAATGCATCACTGTCACAAAATAAAGTTTTGGAAAGCAGCACTCCTGATGTTCCCACAAAGCTATAAAAATTCAAGTTGAACAGGATCTTGAGAGGTCATGGAAACTATCTTACTGCCTCAAAGGCAAGATCAACTCTCTCTACAACATTCTTGACAGGCACTTGTTGAACCTGTTCCTAAGAACCTCCAGCAACAGAGATTTCACCAACAACTTGGGCAAAAAATTTCAGTGAGTACCTAACCTTACCACTAGCAAGCCTTCCATCCAACCAAAATGTTCCTCGTAGTAATCTAAGCCAGTGCCTTTTTACTTTACTCATGATGAACATAAAGAACACACGCTGGGCTTGGTTTGGTCTACACCAGTTGTATGGCACCTAAAGCAAAGTTACCCCTCCTCCCCCCTCAGGCAAGGCATCCTGCAGCATAGACAAATGTTGATCTGACCCTGTGCCCAACACATCGATGAGGTGCCAATCCCCAACTTGGGTGATCTGCAGTGAGTGTCCTAGCCCAGTGGGGGTCAGTGATGCTCTACAATATTTGAGGTCCCAGATACTTTTTTTGCAGCATGCTCTGCTTTTTTTGTTGTTGGTTTTGTTTTTTTTTTTACTTTGTTACATTGTGTCAACTTTTTGGCACATGTTTTACCATGTGCAAAGGGGTTGAAATAGAGCCTCAGTAACATCTGGAGACAAAAGAAAGGGGATGAAAAAAAGAGTGCGAGAGGCGAAATATTCCTCCCTTTGCTGATCGGTCAAGGAAATGCAAAGGAGAGAGTAAAATGTACTGTAGTTCCTTTATAAATGTTTCCTTTAATGCTGATGAAAGTTGCCAGATGACAGAGACTACATATACATGTATATCCATTGAAGAGCCCCAGCTTGGGAAACAGAGGAGCGAGTTGTTTGCATAGCTTTGCCAGGCGCTCTCAGCCGGGGCTTGGGACGTTGTCTCTGGAAGCAATAGCAATTCCTCCTCCAGCCCCTGCCTGCCCCCGCAAAGAGGGTGCCATGTCCTGTGCTGCTTCCCGGGCACTCCTTGCTACCTGCTTCTCTTCACTAATGCTCCCAGCCTGGGCTTAACACTAGGGATGCATATGATAAAGAAAAGTAGCTTTAAGTTGCAAGCATAGAGTTGTATGAAAAGAAGTAACATTTCATGATTTTTTTTTAATTAAAAAGATGTTTGTGCTTGAGGGCAAGACTTTCAGAGCACTGATTTGCACCAAAAACCCCAGCCGACAAAGGCTTGACTAAATAAGGAATGTAATAATTTCATTTGGTAAAAAAAAACCCTAAAAAAAATTCCTACTTTCACAAAAGTCCCTGCTTTCCTGTGCCATCAGTCCTCTCTTTCAGGGGAAACTGATCACATATAGGAAGTTAAAAAGGCAAGAGACATAAAAAACTCCTTTTTTTCCAAAACAAAAATGGAGCAAAATTTGTAAAGGCTGTGAGAAAGTGGGGCTTTCCCATGCTTTCAAAAGCTGACAAAGCTCTTCTTTTATTTTACTTTCATAGGAAAATGAGAGTTTTTAAAACGAAGGTGTTCTCCTTGGAACACATCACTAACATTGAAATCTTATTTTTTAGTGAGACCTTACCAATATGGCACCCAGGGAACAATCTCAGCAGCTCTTCACTAAAACCCCGGTGAAGTTAAGGGTATCAGCTGAATCCTAGTGGGTCAGACAGGAAACCTCTCTCTGGGCAACTTATCCCACAGATGACATTGTAGGGTTTTGCCCCTCCTGGGAAGAACCTTAGCAAGGGAAACTTGCTGGCAGAGCTGTGGATCAGACAAATTTTGGCAGTTCTGGTGATTCCAACAGCCACAACCTCTGAGCCAGGTCCCTTTGCATTTAGACTTGCAAAGTTGCATTGCATGATAAACCCTGGACAGCGGAAGTACCAAATAAATGACAGCACACAAGGTGAACAACCATGCTTGTCTGAGTCTCTGGCAGCGAAAGGAAGGCAGGATAGGAGGCAGAAATTGCTTCTCCTCCCACCCTCATCAGGGATGATGGGCAGGGGGGGATTTCCTTGGCTATCCCCTGGCCTGCTGGGCTCGCTCCATAATGCTGCACCAGATTTCTGGATCCTCTTTTGGAAAGCCACAAAAAAGTACCTTGCAATTACTGGGAGGGCCAGTGTCAGAAGCCCCAGCCAGCAGCTACATGGGAGCAGCTCTCCCCAGCCCGTCTGGGTCCCCTCGCAGGTGTCTACCCAAGTGCACTGTCCCAACCTGCTCACCCGCTGACCCAGGAGATTAGACTTGCTGGTAGAGCAGTGGAGGGTAGATTCAGGGGCTGCTGCACCCGACCCTGTACGTAAGCAGCGGCTGCAAAACAGAGCAGATCTGGAGGCCAGACGAGCTGGTCTCCTCTTCAGATGCTTGGTGTTCATTATGCAACGGTTCATGCATCTTCTGCCACCCACTCCTCCAGGTGGGGAGGACCAGTGACCGGCTGCCCACAGGCTCATGCGGCTGCTCAGTGAAAGTGTGCCTTAAATGTAGATCAAATTCTCCTTAGGTCTTGCTCTCTTAAGACTGGAACTGGGGGTGCAGTCAGAAGGGACCAGCTAAGACTTACACTGGTACAGACAGATAGCAGCCTTTACATCCCCATCAAAAAAATAGTTGTCTTTTATTGCATTCCCAAAGGACTACAGTTAGGTTTGTCGCTTTCAGCACGAAAGCAGTCCCAAGGAGCCCACGCAATGGTTCAAGGCCCTGCGGTGTTTGGTGCTGAACAAAGACAGAGCAAACAATGTCCCCTTTCCCAAAGACTTTCACCTCCAACTATGTTGAGCAAGGGCACTTCAAACCACTTCTGTCCCCTAGCCCAGCCAACCCATTTCATAAGCCCAGGACAGGCGCCATCAGTATCTTCACCAGACTCAGGCCCAGCCAAAAATCACATCCGCTGTTGGGCATGAATGACTCAATTCACTCTTCCATAGCCTGGCTGTGCTCCAGCTGGTATTCGGCAGCTTGCCTCTGCCTCACTGCCTCCCTGGGAGGGTGGTGGCATGAAGTGATTTTTACCAAAGGCTCTGTTCAGTGGAGAAGATGAAAACGCCTGAGTAATGGTGAAGTTTTGAGTCAGAGATGCTTCCCGTGCCAATGGCTCTGGCCTACCAACCTGGCATGCCTCCCTCATGCCTGCCTGGGGAAAAACGTCTGACAAAAACCAAGAAACAGGGAGGGAACCTGTGTTCCCCTTGCCAAAAGTGAAAAAAAAAGAAAGGAAAAAAAGGTGGAGAAAGGCTGCATCCCACAAAGAGTAGAGTCCTGAACAAATGGCAGCTCTCATATCCCTGACAACTTTGAGGCCTGGGTTTTTCAAAGGTGTCTGACTGCATTAAAAGAAGATGTCCCACCAAATTTCAACCAGCACCTCATTTATTTAAGGTCTTTTGAAAACCCTGCTTTTCACAATCCAGCACCAGCCCAGAGCTTCCTTGCTGTTTTGAAACATGCACTGTCTGCGTGTCGACAGCAGCCCTGCCACAAATCACATCCATCAGGCGCTGGAAACTGCCTCACCTGCACACCGACCATCCACCATCCCTTGCACTGTATTCCATCACTCCAAATTCCTCAGCAGCTGGAATCAACTATGTTTTTTTCTCATTAAAGAAACCTCCTGGACAGGGGTTTCCTTCTTCACTCCAAAATCTGGGACTTCTCCAACCAGGTGCAAGGTACAATATTTGTTTACTCTCTTGGACAAGTAACAGGAGCTTTATGACTCCCATTCTGCAGGGGACATGCAACATTTTTTTTCTACTCAGGATGACCATACATGTCACAACCTTAAAATATGACATTGGTATTTAGAGCAAAAGTATTTTTAAAATAACATTTGATGTTGGTGACACCACATTAATTATACTTATGTAATTATGCAATAATTACAATTCTGCTCATCCTTTGGGTCATGGGACCTGCTTTTACTGGCTGAGGTAGATGGAAAGTAATACTGGTAACTCTCTAAACTAAACTATTTTCAAAATGACCTCCCTGTGGCACACACTGCTATCTGGAGTCCATGATGGAGCAATACGATATCAGGTATCCATAGACCATTATTCTCACCTGACTGTCACAATCTCAGAGCTTGATGGAAAAGAAAACAAAAGTTTTTTTGCTTGGCCTCCATTAGAAATGAGTGTAAAATATGAGATACATATTTATAAAAATTATTATTTTATTTAAAGAAAGTATGTGGAAAACCCATCTGCACAATTGCATGTGTCACTCTCGCACATCCTACAGCTTTTGATTCATAATTAGCAAGGCTTAAAAAATAGTAAGTTTAAAAAAAAACCTCACACCATAAAGCCAAGCTCTTAGTGGCCCTAAGACTGCTTTGTTTGAGGTGGTGGTTTAGACTCTAGAGCCTGTTGACTAACAGTAGGAGACATGTGAAATGTGGGTTCTGATTCATATTTATCATGATACAGATTGTCCTGACATTTAACCTGAAGTCCTCCATGTTGATCAGCATCTACAAAGGCGCGTTCAAAGTATTACTCATCACATTTCTAAGATGGAAGGTTCTTTCTAAATTGGCTTCCGAATGAAGGGCACCAATCCCTGTCTCCTGAATTATTCACACAATTCTTGACCTGAGAATTTTGTGCCGATGGAAACTGAAACCCCAAAACCTTTCCTTCCTTGTGACAGGGCTGAACCAATTGGAAAGGACCGATCCAATATCCAGAGGTCATGATGAGTCCTGCCAGTCCAATGTCCTTGAGTGGGCATCAGTGGGGATTATAAGCGCTTGCCAAAAACTCGGTGTTGAAAAACCTCCTGAACATCTCGAACCAGTGACGGCAACCTCCATATGAACAAAGCTGGCAAATCATTGTGCTCTGAGCTTTCAGGGCGCTCTTTACTGCTTTCCTGCATACATGGGAGTTCACTGTGAAGATGGTAAGTATGTTTAATCCTCATTAAGCACTTTGATATGACAGTAGGGAAAACTGAGGGACTTGTTTACATGCGATAATCGAACCATTGAAATCTACTAGTCCTCCAAATTTAGATCTGAGGTACGTGTAAAGACACTTATTTCAGTTTATCCCAAGCCTGATTTTAACTGATGTAAACTTAGTCAACTTCACGTACTTTTGAATTTATATGACCAATCTCAGAAAGTCAACGCTGGTTTAAGTCACTTGTTTCCATCTGCACCTAAAATGATGCAACTTTGTTATGTTAACAAAGTCAGATGTGATGGGTAGATCGGGGAAGCTACTATTCACACCCCAGCATAGGAAACCGCGTGGGAGATTTTCGTCCCAGTGAAAGGCTACAATTTGCATGAGCATCCAAAACAGAGAATTGCAGCAACAAGAGACCAAATGCAAATATTTGAGACTTCAAACATTTTGGAAATATCTTTCATTGTTTTGCAGGGCTCTAAGCATCCCCTTTGCAGCCTCTGCACAGATGAGGACCTGTGAAATAACATGCATTATGCAGCTCCTGGGAAGTCTCCAGACCATGTTCTAGACCAGATAACTCCAGAAGCATTTAGCAAGCTTCAGATCCATGTCCAAACATTAGAACACCGGCAAAAAGTCTGAATTCCAGTACTGCTTCACAAGAAAATCAAAGCAACCTCTTCATAACAAGAAAGAGAGAGACTGGCATTTTGGAAACCACAGACTAAAGACTTACAAACTTCTTTTCCTGCAGATGAGCCTTGTCTGAGGTACTAAGGGTCACTATGGGATATTCCTAGCTATGAGGGACACAAAATTAGTAAAACACTTGCCCAAGGGAAACAGTATGAATATCTCATTTTATAGTGTTATTTCCGCTGCATATTGTTTTTTTTCTCCCCTGTCCCCAGAGCACAAGCATGAAGCCACTGCACACACTGATCTCCTGAGGGCTTAGGCTATATTTAGTCAGCCAGACCTCTAGCCAAGCTGATGTCAGTTCAAGCATCTTCTAGTCAACACACACCTATCGAGATGCGTCACGATTAGACCATGCTCCAAAACATCATCCTGTAAAATGTTACTTGTTCTTCTGAACAGCTGCAATTTTCCTAGGCCAGAACAGCTCTTATAATCAGACATTTGCTGGATGCACACCATTCCTACTTGCTGCCTAACAGCTCTTTTTCATAGTCTCAGGACTTTGGTCATTTACAAGAGACTCAAGGCCACAGGTCAGCCGCCTTCTCTTCCCTCCTAAATGAAAGAAAGTTGCTCTGCAAAGGGCAATAGGCAGTGAGACTGTGTGTGAACATGTTGCAATTGCACAGAACAGAAGGAAGCCAAATTTGGCAGACGTGAAACAGCTTAGTTATGGCTCCTCATCTGATGCCCTGCTATAATCAGAGCCAAGAAGTAAAACAAAAACCACCAAGATCCCAAGACTAATTGGCTTTCTATGAAGTACTGTTTTCCTTTAAAAGACCAAGCCACACTTAGATCAATGGGCCTTATGAACAAAACCCTTCACTCATGAACATGTCATGACCAGGACTAGTTCAGGGCACAGCTCTGCAATCCCAGAACAGCAACGCTCTTCTGCCCTAAGCTTGGGAGTGGCCTCTTTTCAGATGCCTGTCTCTGACCTTCCTG